>NW_028169383.1:0-190162 GCF_963971535.1 Notolepis coatsorum | reverse complement strand
CGACAAAGCCTGCGTGGATATATGAATATAGTCCCTTTTTGTTTTAGTTTTTTCCTCCGGAGAGAGGTGAGAGGAGGAGGAGGAGGAGGAGGAGGAGGAGGAGGAGGAGGAGGAGGAGGAGGAGGAGGAGGCGAGGGGTATTGGTTGATTTGGGACAAGGCTCTCCTGCTGGGCTCTCGGGACACGCGCTGCCGCCTGGCGGTCACTCTGTACAATGGACAGTTCATTTCTCCATATACATGCATGCATTACCCCGCCCCCGTCCCCCCAAGAAGACCCCTTAAAGACAACACTGTACAATAGAGGACCTTTATTCTTTTTTGTTCTTTTCTATAAAAATAACTATGCTGTACCAGCAGAGTGGTTTGAACTCTGAGGTGTGTCCGGTTATGCCTTTTTTTTCGTATATTTTTTTTATAATTCTTTTGCGACGCGCTCGCCGGCTCTCGCGCCGTAGACATGACGCACACACTATGCTGACCCCCCCCCCCCCCCCCCCAAAAGTTCCATGGATTATGTCATATCTCCTCTTGGCTTTTGTGATGAACGCCAGTCCCACGGAGGAACACCGGAATTCAACCAAAATGTAAAAGACTCGTCAAAAAGGTGTCTCCACACGCCGGTTGGGAGCGGACTTAAGCTTTAAACATTCTGTCCGGCAGGCGAGACCCGCCTTTAATTGTCTCACTCGCGGAGAGAGAGAGGTTCTTAACGGACTGCAAAAAGGATCAACTCTGAAGGGGGGGTAGTCGAGTTTGTCGGCAACCCACGCCCATGCCTCGCTCGTACCTGACGCAAGCGAAAAGGTTGCTCCCTGTACATACACGACGGAAGCGGACGGTTGCTTCTCTCTCTCTCGTTCCCTTTGACGACGGGAGCGCTCGGCTCTCGCGTGGGGGAAGAAGAAGAGGGGAAAAAGCGCATTCCGTCATAGTGTGTCCACGGCTGTACTCGGATCACGCTCGGGTGGGACGCTACCTTTCTTTTAATTACAATCCCAAGTTGTAACGCTAATCCCGGTTCCTCTCACACGCCCGCCCCTCATATACACGGACACATACGGTATATACACACATATATACACACACACACGCAGACACATGCAGGCTGAAAGGCGGATTTATTTATTTTGCGGTCGAGCATGTGCCCGAGAACTGAAAAGTAGCGGGGGACGGGAGGACGGCGAGGACGGGGCATGAAGTCGAGAGACGACAGCGGACGCACGCCGGGGTGCGAATTGAACTCTGTATACTTGTTGCGGGGTCCAGATACAAGGCTTACGGTCCAGATTGTTGACGTCATGGATACACTCCTGTATACAATTAGTTCGACGAGAGTACATCTGCCGATCCAAGAGAGCTAGCGAGGACAGATATATATTCATTTTTTTTATGTTGAACATGTTGTGTGTTGGACGCAGCAATAAATACCACACTGTACACACACACACACCCGCACACACCCACACACACAACTGACCCCACGCCGTATTCGACAAGCCTTTTCTCGGTTACACCGAGCAATCCCTAACATCGGGGAGGAGCCCATCTGCACAACAGTATATCGGATCTCATATAGCACTTGCGAGAGAAAAAAAAGGTATCTGGCAAGTGAGGAGTGTAATAATCAGCTCAGTGGAGTACAATCAGAACGGACCTTCTGCCGTCAAGCGTAGCTTTTAGGATACATTCTTCTGGGATCTATAACAGTGTTCTGCAGAGGAAACCAAAGCTTTGGGACAAACAGCAGGTAGCTTTGAGGTAACGGACCCAAGGACCCCGCCACCACCACCACCACCACACACAATGGAAATATACGCAATTCTGTTTTAGTTTTTTTTGGTAGAATCTTGCTTTACGTACAATGCATTATGTGTAGATGTGTAATGCAAGGTTCGGGGGGGGGGGGGGGGGGTGGACGCATAAGAATGTGACATCTATAATCACCATGATTACGTGTACCTGTCGCTTATGGCCACTCTTACACACACACACACACACACATGCACACACGGATCACTGACGACGTTGAGACATTGCGCCTCCTTTTACACCCCCGTCCGTCCGTCTCCCCCCCCCCGGCGAGGCGGGAGGCGCAATGTGTCACGACCCCTGCAGACATCAAAGGAAAATAAAATCAGATGCAATGGAACTTTTTTGTACGGTTTTAGCCCTTTTTTCGATTCGGAAAAAAACTGAGCTGCTTTCTCTTTTTTTTTGTTGTTGTTTCTTCTTTAAAAATGTTTCTGCAGTCCCGCCAATCTGTAGTATCTGTAAAGTACTACTCGCTGTTGAAGAGGAGAGTGCTCCTATACTTATCAACTGTATACATGTACCTTTTTATTGCACGTTTAAATGGGAACTTAAACTCCACTTACTGAGAAGGAAGGAAAAAAACTGTAAAAGAAAATGTACAAAACAAAAAAAAACAAAAAAAAGATATATCTCTTTACCCTGTAAACCATGGAGGTCCATCTCGTTGCTTGCCTTTGTTATACCTGACAGACATTAGCCATGTAGTATGACTTAGTAGAGAGCCGTAAGGAGGAGGAGGAGGAGGTTTTAACAGTTGAAAAACATTTCTTTCATCTTGTCATTTTTTGTTGTTAGTTTTTTCCATTTCTATTATTTGGATCGTATCTAATCCGATTTGTAATCCAGTCTCTTTTTGTTCACCAAGCGAATTCAGATCATACCTATTCAAGGTTTAATTTTTAAGCCCGGTTTGGTGTATAGGTTACAGTGGAATTTACAAATTTGTATCTGCATGGTTTTATTTTTCCATCTTGTGTTTATTATTTCTTTGTTCCGTTTATTTTTTTCCATCCCATACATCCATTTGTTATACGATGACAGTGGAAACCCCCTCCCACCCAATGGGAAATGATCATTACAATATATCCTTTGACTCTGTTCCTTTTGCTTGGTGCCACTTTGTATATTTAGAGTGCTTCTGTAAAAAAGAAAAATGTACAAAAAAAAACGAAAAAAAAAAAAAAAACAAGAAAAACTTAGAGTGAATGCAAAATATGCAATTGTGCCTTTTTATACCTCTTGGTATGATTCAATGTTGGTTCGGAATGGTGCATAACCAATTATGCTGACATGCTTACAAAAGAGACACGACAAAAAGGTAGAGGGGGGAGGCATTTTTTTAAGGACAAACCGAAAAACACGACATCCTCGCGGATTTGCGTTGCGATTTACAAAAACGGTAAAATCCCCCACGCGGAGACGTCCAGGTGGCTTCTCGAAGGAACGACCAGTCAAATGTCAACATCGCCTGACCCTGAGCGGCTAAACATCGAGCAGGTTTCGTATTTTTTTTAACCGTATCTGAGCGCGGGTGCGTTGCTTTCACCGAACGAATACATAAACGAATGCGGTTATTGATAGTAGTAGTAATAATGATAATAATAATAATAATAATAATGATAATGATACGACAGGTTTTTATCACCGGTATACAGTAGTGACATACGGGGCGCCGCGTAAACCTTTTCTGTGCATGCAACATGCTCCAGGTCTGTACGACACAGCGGTGTGAGAAGATAAGGGGGGGGGGGGGGGGCTGGGGCGGGGGGTGGCTCTCGGAGACATTTGACTGTTCGGAGAGGAGGTAGCCCTATAGGTAATATGCTAATGTGACCCTTAGCCACCGCGGTTGGAACTGGAAGAAGAAGAAAAAGCTGCAAGGGAGAGAGGCTGACATAATGCACACCTCAGGATGTGCATCTCAGTGCACATATACACACACACACACACACACACACACACACACACACACACACACACACACACACACACATGCACACATCAGTAATACCACGTTGGATCACAAATTCAACCTTTGCCCACATACGGAACGTGGTATGACCTATCTATGCTATGATACTGATAAACTTGCGTGGTGATTTTGTACGATGGCTGGGGACGAAATGAATAATAATAATACACATTTTAAAAGACAGTGGGATTTGCATGCTTGCTTTGTTAGAGAGAGAGAGAGAGAGAGGAAGCGGTAGAGAGAGATAGGCGAATATACGCCGAATTGTTTTTTTTTTCTCCCGGCGACCGATGCGTTCAACAATTTGTGTTTTTCATTATTTTCTTTTCTTTTTGAATGTGTCTCCGAGGAGAACCGGGGGGACGGATGCAGATACCCCAGACCAACAGTCTCGTCGGTTCCTTCATTGTGGTGGTTTTGTTGAAAACGGTTGACAAAAAGAATCTAAAAGTCACTGACATAACTTTCTCTGTCATCGAAAAATTGTATGATAACTCTAGTTGCTGCCTGAGGTGTATGTTAGGTCGGTTCTCTCCTGTATTCGTATAGCATTCACAGTGTGTAATGAAGATTTGTAATATTAACCATAAACTATTTGTCCTGCGACTTGGATGTTGATATAGAAATCGAGGAACAAGTTTATCATCGTTTAATATGAGTCACTATGCACGCAGCTTAGCTGAACATGGCAAAATGTATTGAACGCAAGTCCACTTCTATTTATGAGATATTTTACATAATTTAATTTGCTTTTGTACAGGTTTCTGTAAATAAATTGCTTGTCATTTTTGTCTCTGCAGAAATTAAAATATAACATGGTAAAAATCAATGCCTTGCATCATGGCTTCCTTTATCTGTGTGGTCCGTGTGTTGGTATCGAGTTTGGCGCAGTCGATGTCCGCCATTATCAACAAGAGCTTTACTCCCCTCCGCACCTCTGATTAC
Source organism: Notolepis coatsorum (assembly GCF_963971535.1). Classification (NCBI taxonomy): domain Eukaryota; kingdom Metazoa; phylum Chordata; class Actinopteri; order Aulopiformes; family Paralepididae; genus Notolepis; species Notolepis coatsorum. The sequence goes on along the minus strand of NW_028169383.1, from coordinate 185,431 downwards.
ATGCAGCTATGTAAACACGAAGCAACGTCAATACACCGTGATTACAATGTGACTAAAGAAAGTGTAGATCAGGGTGCGTAATGTAAACACGTCGAGCCGATTATGCTGAATAATCAGGACATGTTCAGGCAAGAGGCTCCCAATAAATCATTCACGTAGCCCTGCTTGGTCTACTCAGGAAGAGAATACACATCCTCCCAAGGACAGATTTGCCAACAGGAAATATGTACGTCAGGAGGAGTCAGACCAGACCGCATCCGGTTTTTATTATTGCAAGTATGGACAATAATAAACATCAATAGACATTATGCCAACAGTATAATCAGATTTTTTTTGTGACTTGTGTTTGAACAGTGTGAACAGCACAAATCACATGGAATCTGATCTTTTCAATTCTGATTTGGGCCACTTTCATATGTGGTTATAAAATGTTACCATAAACTGTGACGTCAGTGTCCTCCAATGTCCAATGTTTACTTCCATCATTGTTATTGTTTGTTTGCGTATGCGGGTCAGTTCAGGAGCGTGACCAGTTCACACTGGAATCTGATATTGGACTATAAATAATGTGTACAGTCAAAAATCTGATCTGAGCAATAAATCAGAATTGAGCACTAAAGGTTACAGTGTGAACGCAGCCATAGTGACATAGATATGTCACTATAGGGGGGTGGGGACAGAAGGTTCCCGGGTTAGATTCCAGCTCCTCCCGGGTAGCGTGTCGAAGTGTCCTTGAGCAAGACACTTAACCCCCTAACTGCTCCCGATGAGCAAGTTGGCGCCTTGCATGGTTTAATTAAACTGGACTTTGAAGAAGTCTCTATTCATTGCACACATTGACAATGTCTTCATGCAGCGACACACATGGGCGATGGGCAGCACACACAGGAACACATGCACAGTATGTAATTTTTTAGGTTGCAGATGAAATTTCATCTCTGCGCTTGACCCATCCCGTCGCCCTTCCCCCCAAGGGCAGCCGGTAGCAGACATGGGCTGCGGCGTGGGGCAGCGCCCCGGGGACCAATCCAAGTGCTCCTATCCGTCTTCGTCAGCGTTAGCGATCTGTTCTGCGTGTTTTTCCATTGGGTTTATATTCTGGAGGGAAACCCTTGCAAGCACAGGGAGAACATGCAAACTCCACACAGGAAGACCCGGGAGATGGGTACCTGGCAACGTGGCAACCTGGTCCCCAAGCGGGAATCGAACCCTGGACCTTGAGGCGACAGTGTTACCCACTACACCACCGTGCCGCCTCCGCCGTCTGTGTGTGAATGTGAGGCATAAGTTGTGAAGAGCTTTGGATAATTATAAATCCATCCATTTACCATTTATATGTAATGAAAGAAGAAGCTGGACTAAAAAGGAGGCACTTCAGAGAGAGCAGCCACACCAGGATATCCAGATCCAATGGGTTGTTTTTTTCAGCCACATTTTCACAATAAATATCCCTACGACCCAAAATTTGTCAGATTAGTGTCTGGACCGTTTAACTACCAGCCTGGAGTGTCCATTCTCTGGTGGAATTGAGAGGAGCTTCATTATTCTTCCAGAGAGTCATTTGGGGACCCGTTTTAATCTCCCCAAGAGTCACAACACTATGAAAGAGACTGACCCAGATCCAGGGGTGTAAAGTACTTGAGTAATTGTACTTTGTTACAATACTTAACCTGTTAATCTGTAGACCGTTTTCGCCTAAAGGTACATGCCTAAGTAAATGGAAGATTGCTCCACTTCTGCAAGGTCAATTTGCATGTTCTTGGTATCTAAGAACATGTAGGGACCTGGGGGTATGTATTTCCAGTGTCAGAAATATTGTGTCTGTTACTAGGCTGAGTAAATTGTAATGAAGAAAAGGAGAATATAAATTATGATTTATGATTTTTGCATCTTTGATCAAAAATGTATACGGGTAGGAGAAAATGCTCACTGAGCTCATTCACCACCTTATTGAGATCATGTGTACAAAAAATCTAAGCAAATGAATAAAGGGAAGATGATTAAACAGAAGGATTTGTAGATACAGTAATTAATGATAATCGATTTTAATTATAAATTCATATTTGACCTTGAACGTGACCTTGTTATGGCCAAATCATACATCCATGGATAGGGAAAATGCTCCTCTTTCCAATGACCTTGAATCTGGATTTCGTCATTTCCTTGCGTTTTTTACGATAATTCGCATTTTCCGATAAATTCGTATTTCCGATAAATCGTATAAAACATCCGTAAAATGAAAATAAACCCTTTGACTACTGTTTTTGATAGGGTTATGGTCTTTACTCTTTGCTACAAAAAAATATATATTTAAAAACATTAACCTCTTAACATCCAAGGGCCCACATGTGGACGATTCTTTGCCGACCTCTAGTGGCTCGGGTGTGCATTTCTTTTAATACAATATATAGATATAATTAAAGCCCTACTTGTTGCCTGTCGATTGCCCTTTCAGGTGACACAATCCGTTCAGCAGTTCTCGAGTTACATGCCGATATGTGAGGCGTGCCCCAAAGTACGCAAAAGTACACATTACCACCCCCGACTCCCGGGGCTCTAGTTCCGTCAATCATTTGGCGATCTTGAAAATCTTTGCACAGGGTTATAGCCAATGAGTGTGGCTTTCCAATGATCTCCCATGATATGATAAATGGGGATCTAATACGGTCTCTATTGATCGATTTATGATAAAGAAAAGCAGGGGGTCCTATAGGGGGACCTTAAGGCTTAACAGGTACTATTTTGGGGGATTTGTACTTTACTCGAGTATTATTAGGTTTGTATACTTGTACTCAATTACAATTCAGAGGGAAAAAACATACTTTTTACTCCTTACATTTAAAATGCAGACCTACAAAGTACAAATCTCGCAGGTCCAACAATTTTAATTAGTATATTTGTTTTTCTGGCCAAACTAACACTAACATTATTAATCCTGCGGCCGCACTTTATTTAAAAACAGCCAATCAAATCCCCATCAATGGAAAATGAACCCACCCATACCCATGCTGATTGGTCCTTGTGCAAGACTAGAAAGCGGGGATCTTTGATTAAACACCTGCTATGAGAAGAATAGACAGTCAGAAAACAAGTTTTTACTTTAACTTTTTAGTACTTAAGTACATTGAAAAGTAGAAACTTTTTTACAAGTGTGTTTTTAGCCAGATACTCTGACTTTTACTTGAGTACGATTTTGAGACGGTACCCATACTTTCACTTAAGTACAATTTCTGGGTACTTTTTACACCCCTGCCCAGATTATTGATTCTGTAGACGACTTTAGCCTTTCCTGCCCCAAGTTCTAGTCTGCGGAAATGGCTTATTTTTTTTTACATGCTGAAGTTACATGTAAAGTATTACTCTTTAGTGTTGCCACAATCATTCACAGTCTTATAACTATACAGTCATTAACAACTCACACTGCTATAGATTTCGAATTACTTCCTTGTCATCACTTTCCTGAATTTCCCCAAGGGGATCAATAAAGGAATATCTTATCTTATCTTAACTTATCTTTCGTGGTCCCGACAGACATGGTGGATTGTTTGTATGTGTAGTCCACAATGGTGGAACAAACTTCCCCACCACAGTTAGGACAGCCGAAACCCGACCAATCTTTCGGCGTCGACTAAAAACACACGTCTTCTTCAATCAATATCTGAAATGAAGGAGAGAAAAAAAACCTGAATACTGTTTTCTACTATCATGCACTCTTCCACTAAATAACCTTCCTTGCCTATATTACTATCTACTATACTAATATGTCTTTACTACTATGCACTCAACACTGCAGCACCCAAGTTTCAATACTGTTTGATGAACATTGTTACTCAGCTGAAAGAGTTGTACCCGTCCTGCTGACTTGTCGCACAGCACTTGTAAGTCGCTTTGGATAAAAGCGTTCAGCTAAATGACTAAATGTAAATGTAGTCCAATGTACGACACAAGGCAAATAATTTAGCATTAATGAAACATTTAGGCAGAGCAAAGGATAACATTGGAAAAGGATAATTTAAGTGCTAAGCTACGCTACTTAACATTAGCCTAATCTATTGCCATTATACAGCACAAGTACAGTACAATGGAAATAAGTTTGGCATCCAACCAGAGTGCAAATGTAACAGTAAAGTCCAATAGTAATATACACTGTACAGGTGATTAAACTGGGTATAAAACATATAAATTAGTACTACTGAGTGTATGTAGAGTGATACAGGTATAAAGACACAGCAGCGGAACTAGTAAGAGTAGGTAAGGGATATGTACCGACATAGATATAGTCTAAATCTGCGTCTATATAGAGTACATGTTGATTTACAGTACATGTAATAAACACACACCGTTAGAAGTGATCGGATTGGAGGAAAGGAGTGGCATTGTTTGCAATTTATAGTCTTCAATCGCAGACACCTTGATGAGCAAAACCAAAAGGAAAACAGGTGATTGTAATCAAAGAATTAGGTGATTACCATTCAATGACAACTGTGAGCCAATGAGCTGAGACATGTCTCCCTATTGGTTGGCATGACGTGTCATGAGCTGAGACGTGCCTCCCTATTGGTTGGCATGGCGTGTCATGAGCTGAGACGTGCCTCCCTATTGGTTGGCATGGCGTGTCATGAGCTGAGACGCGCCTCCATATCGGTTGGCATGACGCATCATGAGCACGCTATGGAGGTAATTGACAATATTGTACGGCAACACATATGTTAATGGAGCAAGCAACACATATGTTAATAGAGCAAGCAACACATATGTTAATGGAGCAAGCAACACATGTTAATAGAGCAAGCAACACATATGTTAATGGAGCAAGCAACACATGTTAATGGTGCAAGTGTAGACACCTGAACATGACTGACTATTATTATGTGTCTAACGCTAATTCTTTGCATCCCCTGTGTTTGCGAGGACGTTGTGTAACCGGCTGACCGCTCTTGATCATCCCTATCCTGACATTGACACTTAACTTGCTGATCTCTTTGATTCTCTCTATCCTAACATTGACACTTCATAGTGGGACAGGATACAGGTGCCGCCAGGGGTGCTGGTGGTCACGTTGGGCAGGGAGACACAAGTGAAGGGATGGGTTCAGAGTGCGGTGCCGAGGGAGGGGCTTCCTCTTCATCGTTTTCCACAGAGGAAGGAGGACGCACAGAGCTGGAGCTCCGGAGATTCAGCACACAAGAGATAAACTCAGCTACAAATCGGGTTATTAACACTATGCCGTCCGAGAACGAGTATATACGTGTTTCGAAAAAGAGCGTTGTGGACCAGAGCCAGAGTATATACGTGACGAGTTGTTATTGTTTTATTCCATATTTATAACGCTTCTTAAGGTACCCGATCCACTACCAGCATATTTTCACATATTTGATTTTCGAAACATGCAGTACCGGCCAAACCCGCTTAGGGGCGCCATCGCTCCACTGCAGTATCATTATGTGAATAAAAAAAAATAAAAAAGTACAGTTCTATGGGCGGATCATAGTTCCTTGATCCCAGCCGAACATCCTCCATCTTGGATCAGCTTGGCGAGTGTTTTTTTCAGCGTGGAATAATGGGATTTATGATTAGCCAATGTGCATATCGATCTACCAGAATCCGATGACTGGTGAGGAAATGCTGCCGGCAATCACATGGCCTGACGGTAGGATAATATTACCCCAAATTACATCTGGATTGGACATTGTTTTATAACGTAACGTGATCGGTCAATGAAAATGCTATATTGAACGCACACTGTATTGCGGATCAATAATAGTAATCGGCGTTCCCCGCCGCCCCCATTTCATCCATAGATGCTCTGTAATAGTCCAGATGCTACGCAGCTTGTTTTATTTCATTCGTATATATACAGCAGAAATGGCGTTTGATATAACGGCGCCAACGTTTAGCCTATTATCTAGCTTCCTGCAGAAAAGTCTAGACGAAAAGTGCGTTATACCTTATATTCACGACGCTATAAAATGACAACCAACCGATGGATTTTTATTTTCTTTAAGCCATTATGAAGGCACGGTTTATGCACTCAAGTGACAATGAGAATGGACAGATAGCAATAGTATAAATGATATATAAAGCTCTTAGAAAGTACATCGGTTTGTTTACTTTCTGCTGTCGTCTGAGGCCTAAATCGCCGGGCCACGCCGGTTGTCATAGTGTTAATGAGTATGCGATAGCTTAGCGTTTGGTTAATGAGGAAGAGACATTGTGAATGAACCAGCAGACGAGCGACTGCCGAAGACCAGGTGGTAGATATTGTCCACCTTACGTTAGCTGTGTATAGGCGTCATGACAGGGGGTTCACCACGACCCACAGCTTAGCTTCAGTTATAGGGTAGCACCACAGTTTAGCCCGCGTGTCGGCCCACCCCTTCTGCCCAGCAGCGGACGTCACTACACTGCACGCTCCTGCAGCCCCTCCAAGCCGTTACCCCAGCAGTCACCTGCCCAGCGTTTACCCCGCCCCGCTGCCTGTTATCGCGGGATCTCCCGACGGCCATCTTACCACACGGACGGTTGGTGGTGAGAGCAGGCCCGCCATTTTGGATAAGTACAGCGGCGCTTCGAGTGCTGAAACTTTATCGGTAGACATTTCCACTGTGTGGCGCAGGTTCTCTAAGGGCAAAGATAAACGGTGCTTTGAACTAACGCTGGCACAGTGTCTAGGGGCGCCCCGACCATTTATTGTTTTGGGGAAAAGCCAGCTTTAGATAGGACTTTTATTTGCTAATGTGGGCCCACTGTCAATTTATTTTGAGTGTAATAATAACGTGTGGTTCTTTATAAAAATTCCCATTGAAATCCTTTACTCCAGGGCTATTCAACTGGCGGCCCGCGGGCCAGATCCGGCCCGCGGAATGATTCTGACCGGCCCGCCAAAGATTACATGATAATAATTTTTTTATTTTATTTTTTTTTATGTCAACGTTAACACGCACAATTGAGCCAAAAGTCACTCAATTAATGACAGATTTCATTGATAAATTGAGGGAAAACTTTGCAAGTCGATTTGATGAATTTGACATGTCCAGAGAATTGATGCATTTTGTGAGCAACCCATTTGCCAATGTAGCTGCTATTTCCACAAAAGGACAAGAGTTCCTTGCATCACTTCACATTGATGAAGGTCTCCTGCAACTTGAAATAATTGACATGCAAGCATCATCTGCTTTGAAGCAGGCACTTGAGAATGAATCCACCACAACATTTTGGATAAAGTGTATTCATGTCAAGACATTCCCCAAAATAAAAACGCTGGCAATATCTGTGCTAACAATGTTTGGCTCAACATACACCTGTGAATCCAGTTTCTCTCACATGAATGCCATTAAAACAAGCAACGTGCCTCCTTGACAAATGAGCATTTGCATCACTGTTTGCGGGTAGCCCTCACTTCCTATGAACCCTCTTTCTCTGCCATTGCCCAGTCAAAGAAGTGCAATCGCTCTCATTAGATGTGTGTATGTAGGCTAGGCCTGTCTGCCCCCCACCCCCCTGATGTTTGAGAGTTAAGAGTGGACAATAAGTGCTAATAAGATGCTGTGATTTGCTGTTGTTGCACAGACATGAAGCACTTTTTCATAAGCTCGGCTGCACTATAAATGTGTTTTTTTGTTCAAGTGTTGATGTTAGAATGTTCAGATGCACATCATGCACTTTTATATTGAAATGTTGAAGAGGAGATGTTGCAGTTGTTGCACAGTCATAAATGAAGCACTTTCTGCAGGAGATGTTGCAGATGTGGCACATAAATGAAGCACTTTTTTTGAAAAGTATACTACTTTTGCAATGTAGTTAAATAAAAGTTGTGAAAATGTGGTTGCGTGTTGTGTCAAGTGTACATATATTCATAGCACGGGGAGGCGCCGTGGCAGTCCGGCCCCTGGCCCCTTGGGTTTCTGACAATGTGGCCCCCTGAACAATTTAGTTGAATAGCCCTGCTTTACTCCTTACCCTGTTCTCCACCTACAGCGAAGCGGAGCAGTAGATAACCCTTAAAGGGAAGAGGTCATTACTGTGTCTGTAATATAGAGCGAGAGCACTAGGTGCCCAGTGTGGAAGTAGCCTTGATAGGTATGCGATAACGTGTAACATGCATAAGCCTTCAGTAAAGGAGACGTAAATGGGAGCACTGTGTGTGTGTCTTTAATGTGCATTCAGTCTAACCCTTTTCTCTCCGGGTAATGCTCATTATTGTTTAACCCATTCCCCTACCCCCTGCCTATAGTTCATAGTGAAAGGTCTCCACTCATCATTAAGGAAGGGTACTGTTTTGGGGAGCGAATATATCATCCGTCTTACTGCCATCGGGTGTGGGAGGGCTCAGGAAGTATTGGGGAAAGTGTGGGTGTGTGGGGAGCTACTGCTGATCGCCCTGGAGGGCAAGAAGGACCAGCATACCATTCCTAGGTCAGTGAATCCTAAGCCCCATCCACTCCTGCTGCTCGACCTCCACTTCAACATTCCTGGCCTACAGTCGGGGACCCAGCTGGACTCAGCTCTGCTGCGTTCTCGCTACCAGGTGGCCGTGTACAACCACTCCCATAAAGCAGGGATAATCCACCCTGCTACACAAGCAACACATAATGTTAATGTGGCAAGCAACACATATGTTAATGGCGCAAGCAACACATGTGTTAATGGGGCAAGCAACACATATGTTAATGGGGCAGATGTGTTTCCCTCTAGACCTGCGAACATTCCATGGGATTATCACTCTCATGATCAAAGTAAGGACGGTAACTGCATCTTCGGTGTGCACGTGAACGTGAACATGATGGGGCTTGCCGTGGCGTTCTCCTCGCTGCTAAATATTTCACCGCTCTCTCTCCAACACACATAATATTAATACATACAATCCTGCGAGAGCCAGTTCCGCTGCGGCGCTGACCCTTGGAAATAAATAAATGAAATGATTCACGGTGAGAGAAGGCTGAGCAGAGCCGGGGGGACCACGCACGGTGCTAATGCTCAACACTCAAACCACAGAGTCAGGAGAACACAACGCCAGGCCTTTTCTCCTCACGTCAGACCTGTGTGTGTGTGTGTGTGTGTGTGTGTGTGTGTGTGTGTGTGTGTGTGTGTGTGTGTGTCTGTGAATATGTGTGTGTGTGCACATGCCAATGCATGTACATGTGTGTGTGTGTATGTGAATATGTGTGTGCACATGCCAATGCATGTACATGTGTGTGTGTGTGTGTGTGCGTGCGTGTGTGTGCGTGTGTGAGTGTGTATGTGAATATGTGTGTGTGCACATGCCAATGTGTGTACATGTGTATGTGTGTGTTTCTATTGTGTGTGAGTATGTGGAGATGTGTGTGTGCAAATGCCCATGCATGTACTGTACAGTGTGTGTGTGTGTGTGTGTGTGTGTGTGTGTGTGTGTGTGTGTGTGTGTGTGTGTGTGTGTGTGTGTGTGTGTGTGTGTGTGTGTGTGTGTGTGCAAATGCCCATGCATGTACTGTACAATGTGTGTGTGTGTACGTGTGTCTATTGTGTGTATGTACAGTAGTACATGTACATGTGTATGTTTGTGTTTCTATTGTGTGTGTGTGTGTGTGTGTGTGTGTGTGTGTGTGCGTGTGTGTGTGTGTGTGTGTGTGTGTGTGTGTGTGTGTGTGTGTGCATGTGTGTGTGTGTGTGTGTGGGTGTGTACATGTACAGTATCCTCTCCAGCGCCCGTGTGTGGGTGATATATGGGCCGATTACAGGCCAGGTAATTAGAGCTCCAATCGGCTCCATTCCCTCTGCTCTGATTAACAGCCTGCCTTAAAGCTCCCCCCTCCACCCCCACAAACCACTAATGGTGTCTTAATAGAAAAGCACAATGCACCGTAAAATACCACCTACAAAAGTTCAATCATTTGGAAAAGTTTGGCTCTCTGCGCGCCCGCCGGACGAACTGCGGGGGGAAATCACAGTGTTTCTGAGGGTCTTGAGTGAGAATTTATTGCTTTTTTCATCTTCGTGTTTTCAAAAGATGCTTCTTCTGAGAGAGAGAGAGAGAGAGAGAGAGAGAGAGAGAGAGAGAGAGAGTGGGTTTGAATTATCTTGATATGCAAATGGTCCGGTTGCCTTGTCCTCCGCCAAGCGTTTTTTTTTTTTTATTCCCTGGAACGGAATAATCGGCAGGAAATATTAATTTCTCTGTTGAGAAGAGTGGGAAATTAAGACAAATTAGAATGCATTTGAATATAATTAATGTTTAGGCGATGCATACCAATGAATTGCGGTGGAAATTGTTTCTATGAATTAAACAGTGGACTGAATATTATGAATACCATAAATAATGTGCAGCCTATACGGGGTACTTATGCACGCATACCCCGAGGTGATTCATCATGTCGCCAACGACATGTAAACATGCCACTGTCTCTCACGACGAGTCGACAAACTCCTCCGATAGCCACCATCAACAGAGTGCTCACAAGAAGGAGTTGTTTGTAGTAATACGCGCTATTCACCTTATTTTAGCTGCGACCATGAGCTCTATAGACCTGTTTGCTGTATATGTCAGACTCTGTGATCGCGCGCATCAGTGGGGCAAAAGGAACCTAATCCTGGTCAGAACAACGGGGCAGACTACAATTTATTTGCATTTGTTAGCCATGCTAGCGATCTAAACAATCAATCCATGCCAAAGCTAGATGTAAAAGGTGAAAGACTCACAGTCACAGCCGTGCTGATTTGGCTAAATGACATCCAGCCGTTTTTGTTTGAAACAACTGTTAGTCAGGAGAGTGTCATGGTTTTCCATAGAGCCCTGTTGTAGTTTTTTTGCGCAGCAGCTCGCGCAGGTAGTGGGCAACTTAGTCACGTGACTCAACTTGTTGTTGCTCACATTAGGATCTAGCATCCCAATAGGCTACTTTGTTTATGGTTTGATTATATGGCATAAAATGACAAAACATATAAAACCAGCAGCAAAGTAAGGCAAATCACAGTTTTTTCATATTAGGATCTAACAGCCTATATTTGGATGGCTTATTAAATTATATCAGAGTAGATTAGATTAGATTAGTTTCAAATGTATTATCATTATATTATCTTTATACAGCAGTTCAGTACAACGGAAATAAGTGTGGCATCCAACCAGAGTGCAAATGTAACAGTAATGTGCAATAATAATATACAATGTGCAGGTCATTAAACTGAGTTTAAAATATATAAATTAGTAATACTGGGCATAGTGCTAATCAGATGTATGTACAGAGTTGTAGTATTAATATGTACAGTGATACATGTACAAAGACACTATGGTAGTAAGTCATACTGGCCAGCAGCGTAGCTAGTAATAGTAGGTAAGGGATATGTACGGATAATATAGATATAGTATCTACAGATATGTAAAAAGGATTACATGCAGGTATGTACAGACAGATGTGGATTGATATATATATACGGTAAGAATAAATATATACATATGGTATATACAACATTATTCTACATGCTATCATACAGAGTTAAATGGTTTATATACTCTTTCTATACGTAGTTTCTCTCTTTAGAGTATCTGTAAACAACACATACAGTAGCTTCATTAAAATACCCACGCACGCTGCATCTTATGAACTCATTGAAAGCCTTAATTATTATTACAAGACCAAACAGGTTGACATGGGGGTCATATAATACTGCACATTTAAATGCTCACTGTAGATACATGTCACAATGAGCAATTGGAACCCATCCCAGTGAGAACATCGACATGTGTGGCACTATTAACTATTATCACCCAACTTACAATAGAACACCATGCTAGCAGCCTGTACATGAATATACATGAATATATTACATGTGCCTTACTAAAGAACTAATTTAATCAGTTCACAAGATATATAGGGTGCCTTGGATATTGTAATGAAGCTGCTTGCTGTTCACACAGACTCTTCAAGCTGTATAGATCTATCCTGTGTATGCTATAGATGCAACTTTATAATAGCAGTCCAAATAATGTTTATTAAGAATGATTTGTTAATCGTTGACCAATGCTTAATGCACTGTAGTATTTGTTTAACCTGTCCTGGATAATAATAAAAAACGTGTTTGGTTAACTAACCTAATACCATTTATCAGTGATACAATATACTTAAAATAACTTAAATCTCATTTTTTTTTAATCAAATCAATTAATGAACAGCCTAATAATAACACATCAAACACATTATATATACCAATTACTGACCATTAATAAACAAAAACGACACAGCGTCTCAAACACCCTCTTGCCTATCGACAACATTTCTCACTGACCTCAGATCCCCCCCCCCCCCTGATTATCTATTATTCTCTCTCCCCGGTGCATTAGTTTCAGGTCTCCGATCAGCGGCATAAAACAATGACTATGCAGTGGAAAGGTCAAGCGGTTGACCTCCGGGCCCGGCTCCTGCTGGGGGGGGGGATACGGTAGGGGCCTCTTTACGGAGGTGCCGGCGTGGTGGTTTAAGGTGTTGCGGCGCCTGATAAGAACGAGGGAGGTGGTCCGGTCCATTCTGCGTGCGGGGGGAGGTGGTCCGTTCCATTCTGCGGGGGTGTCATGTTTAAGTTTACAGAGAGGGCTGATAACGTACCGGACAAGGAGCCTGATAAAGGGAGCCGGCTTGTGCTGCGGCACGCGGGTGCTGTTGGCTCTCAGCACTGCAGGAGGTGGGGGGGGGGGGGGGGGGGTACAGGTCTAGGTTAGAGGGTATGCAAATGAGAGGGGGGGGTACAGGTCTAGGTTAGATGGTATGTACACGAGAGAGGGGGGGTACAGGTCTAGGTTAGAGGGTATGTACATGAGAGAGGGGGGGTACAGGTCTAGGTTAGAGGGTATGTACATGAGAGAGGGGGGGTACAGGTCTAGGTTAGATGGTATGTACATGAGAGAGGGGGGGTACAGGTCTAGGTTAGAGGGTATGTACATGAGAGAGGGGGGGTACAGGTCTAGGTTAGAGGGTATGTACATGAGAGAGGGGGGGTACAGGTCTAGGTTAGATGGTATGTACATGAGAGAGGGGGGGGTACAGGTCTAGGTTAGAGGGTATGTACATGAGAGAGGGGGGGTACAGGTCTAGGTTAGAGGGTATGTACATGAGAGAGGGGGGGTACAGGTCTAGGTTAGAGGGTATGTACATGAGAGAGGGGGGGTACAGGTCTAGGTTAGAGGGTATGTACATGAGAGAGGGGGGGTACAGGTCTAGGTTAGAGGGTATGCACATGAGAGGGGGGGGGGGGGTACAGGTCTAGGTTAGAGGGTATGCACATGAGAGAGGGGGGGGGTACAGGTCTAGGTTAGAGGGTATGTACATGAGAGAGGGGGGTACAGGTCTAGGTTAGAGGGTATGTACATGAGAGAGGGGGGGTACAGGTCTAGGTTAGAGGGTATGTACATGAGAGAGGGGGGGGGGTACAGGTCTAGGTTAGAGGGTATGTACATGAGAGAGGGGGGGGTACAGGTCTAGGTTAGAGGGTATGTACATGAGAGAGGGGGGGGGGGGTACAGGTCTAGGTTAGAGGGTATGTACATGAGAGAGGGGGGGGGGGTACAGGTCTAGGTTAGAGGGTATGTACACGAGAGAGGGGGGGTACAGGTCTAGGTTAGAGGGTATGTACATGAGAGAGGGGGGGGTACAGGTCTAGGTTAGAGGGTATGTACATGAGAGAGGGGGGGTACAGGTCTAGGTTAGAGGGTATGTACATGAGAGATGGCGGGGTACAGGTCTAGGTTAGAGGGTATGTACATGAGAGAGGGGGGGTACAGGTCTAGGTTAGAGGGTATGTACATGAGAGAGGGGGGGGGGTACAGGTCTAGGTTAGATGGTATGCACATGAGAGAGGGGGGGGTACAGGTCTAGGTTAGAGGGTATGTACATGAGAGAGGGGGGGTACAGGTCTAGGTTAGAGGGTATGTACATGAGAGAGGGGGGGTACAGGTCTAGGTTAGAGGGTATGTACATGAGAGAGGGGAGGTACAGGTCTAGGTTAGAGGGTATGTACATGAGACAGGGGGGGTACAGGTCTAGGTTAGAGGGTATGTACATGAGAGAGGGGGGGTACAGGTCTAGGTTAGAGGGTATGTACATGAGAGAGGGGGGGTACAGGTCTAGGTTAGAGGGTATGTACATGAGAGAGGGGGGGTACAGGTCTAGGTTAGAGGGTATGTACATGAGAGAGGGGGGGGTACAGGTCTAGGTTAGAGGGTATGTACATGAGAGAGGGGGGGTACAGGTCTAGGTTAGAGGGTATGTACATGAGAGAGGGGGGGGTACAGGTCTAGGTTAGAGGGTATGTACATGAGAGAGGGGGGGGTACAGGTCTAGGTTAGAGGGTATGTACATGAGAGAGGGGGGGGTACAGGTCTAGGTTAGAGGGTATGTACATGAGAGAGGGGGGTACATGTCTAGGTTAGAGGGTATGTACATGGTGTGACAACCAACCCCATAGTCTGTGACAACCATCCCCATGATGGGGTTGGTTGTCACAATGTGTCAGAGTGTCTTTGATAGGTGATTAACTCTTTGTTACAATATGTTGGAAAATGAGAGGGATACACATTTCAAGCCAACATCTAAGCTTCAATTTAATGTAGGAATGACTATTGAAAGATTTTTTGATGATGAGCAATTCACACTAGAGTAAAAAGTGTGACAACGTCCCCCGTTCTCCCCTACAGGTCTAGGCTAGAGCAGCGGTTCTCAAACGACAGGTTGCGACCCAAAGTGGGGTCGGGCATTGGCCAAACAAAATATATTCCTTTTTCTTTATGTTCTGCGAATATATTTTGGCTTAATAGGCCTTGTTTTATAAATGTGTATTGATGACATAGTGCTGTAATAAAATGTTCTAATAAATATGCATGATCAACAAGTTCAACAACGTGTGCTTTTATTTTTTATATTCCTTAATTCCACATTGAAGTTACACAATACATTAAGTGTGGGGTCGCCAAAAGAGAGGGGGGGGGTACAGGTCTAGGCTAGAGGGTATGCACGAGGGGGGGGGGGGGGGGTACAGGTCTAGGCTAGATGGTATGTACACAAGAAAGACAGGGAGAGAGAGAGGGAGGGAGAGAGAGAGGGGGGATAGGGAGAAAGAGAGATACAGTAGGGAGACAGCAAAAGAGAGCATGAGTTAAATCAGTAGTGAGAGTGAGAGAGAGGGATAAATAGATTGAGACAGTGAAAGAAAGAGAGAGAGAGAGAGAGAGAGAGAGAGAGAGAGAGAGAGAGAGAGAGAGAGAGAAATAGATGGAGACAGTGAAATAGAGATAGAGAAGGGGGAGAGAGAGGGAGAATGGAACATTTGACTTTGAGCGTTTGCACAGAATGAATGAAGAAATGAATGAAGTATGTGAATAATGATTGTTTACATTTAAAACGCACGGTTTTGTTTACAATATAATAGCTCTTTTTACTGACAAGAAGTTTGGCAAATAAACCGGAAAACGTTGGATATTCTATTTCATTTTGATGGTTTGTTGCAGTAAGATGGCAAATATCTCACTATACTATAGACTATTACTGTATGAATTTCCCTGCTGTCAATATGGATTTGGGTGAAAAAGATGTAATAGAAAATTGATCACTTTCTTTATAAAATCCATAAGTGTAACTGAGGGGTTACAATACCCTGACTGTATTAAAGATTGTGATAGATTAAACCACTGCTAGGTATGTACTTAATTACTGGCCAGACAGTACATCGAATATAGATGGTGAACACTCATAATAACACAGCATTGACAAAGAAATAGTATTTGAGGGTAATTTATTATTATGCAACATTAGGTTACAGAATGAGAATTAGGGTCGCGCTTGTATGGCGAAGAATATGCATAAAGTCAGTCAGTAGCATGAGTCACTGGGAATAGCAAGAATTCTACGATGGGTACTAGGTTGACGCCACCTGGCGTATAATAGCAATTATAGAAGGCAACGCTGGTACCGCCTGGAGACACTGGGTTCCTCCCAGGGTTGTAAGGCCTGGAGGAGAGAGGAAAGTTCGGATACTCAGTCTGATTCAATGAAGAATAAAGGGACCCCACGTACAGGAGTCAGTCCTTGTAAATCCAACGATCAGCAGCAAAAGCAATAACTGTAATCCAAATGCTCGATAGCAAACAATGATAGCTAGCCAGCCTCTGTCCATGAGGCCAGCCCAAGTGTAATCCTCACAAGGTTGAATCCCAAACGATAGTGGAAATCAACAAGGCTCTTCTCCGGGTAACACGTTCCAAATCAATATAATCCAACCAGTAATGGTTCTGCAATCGCCGCCGCTGGTTCTCCTGTGCACATGTCCAACTGTTCTCCGACTAGGCCTCCTCGGGTGCTGGCGACGTATTTAGGCCACACACCCTGGCTAAGGTTCACTAGCTAAATACGAACGAACCGCTGGGTAATGCTACACACGAACGAACTGTGGTTGCACGATATACAATAAATGAACGACTATTTACTTCACATTAAACTAGGTCGAACTTGACGTTACTGCATTAAACTCTGACACTTTACTATTCTATTCGCACGTGGCTCTCAACGCTCTGTTAGACGCACGGTTGCTCACTTCACTGTTACGTTGACTCGGGATGAACTTGATGAACAAACACGAAGCGCTGCTGGGCGCACCTTGCGCCGTATATATACTTAAGTGATTATCTAGTTCCAAACCTCAGTTCTTGTCTGGTATCAATACGCTGTCTCCGGGCATGTTTCGACATGCCTGAGCTTGTCTTTGAACCTGACGTTGGGGGCTTGCGAGCTGGCGCCTAGGGCGCTATCCAATCAGGAGAGCGAATATTACTATGGTTTGAATGCAGGTAAAGGGATATACCGTGTATATATAAATAATATACAAAGTATATAAAACAATAAAGGTAGATTCTCAGCTTTAATCTGGCCCTTCACAACAGCCGCCTCCTAATTAGTCCGCACCTAATTAGTTAAGGGAGACAGATTAATAGTCCAGTCAACTGCTCAATATCTGTTGTGAGGAGTAGGGCAATCTACAAAGTCAGTGGGTCATGATCGTCATCAGGGGAGTCAAGGAGCCTCGGCAACTCTATCAGCCTCGCCACGGGTCGGGTGTAGGTCCGCCCTTCGACAATAACTTCTGCCGCTCTGACCTTCCCGTCGGCACCAGTGATCACTTTGCTTACGCGGCCGGCCGGCCACATAGCTCGGGGTAGTGACTGGTCTATGATCATAACGACTGTGTCCACTTGTAAGTTGTCTCTGTCCTTTACCCACTTCTGACGGGTTTGGAGGGACGGTAGGTAGTGGAGGAGGAAACTGTTCCAAAACTTGTCAGCCAATATTTGACTGTACCTCCACATTCTTCGGCCGTTCGCTTCTTCAGGTCTGTACACCACTTGTGGAAGAGCAGGGTCCAGCCGCGCCATCAAGAGAGTGTTGGGGGTGACTGGGTCGACGTCTGCTACATCACTTGAGACGTAACCGAGGGGCTTTGAGTTCAATACTCCCTCGATCTCCGTGAGGACTGTCGTGAGGACTTCTTCCGCCACGGTCTGGGCCCCAAGCACGGCGTACAGAGCTGTCTTTATGGAACGTACTTCTCTTTCCCAGGTTCCCCCGAAATGAGGGGCGTTCGGGGGGTTAAACTGGAATTCGATCTGAGAGGGAGCGAGGCGGGTCTTAAGTTCTGGGCCCATGGCCTGGAAGCTCTCTCTCAGTTTTCTTTCTCCGCCTTTGAAGTTTGTCCCTTGATCAGACAATAACACAGACGGTTTCCCTTTTCTTGCTATAAATCTCCGGAAGGACATGAGGAATGAATCCGTACTCATAGTCTGAAGGAGTTCGATATGTACTGCTCGGGTGGTCATGCACTTGTATACAATGCCCCACCTCTTCTCGGTCCCTCTTCCTTTCTTCACGTAGAGCGGGCCGAAGCAGTCCACGCCCGTGGAGTGAAAGGGCCTCTCGCCGAGTCGGAGGCGGCAGGGAGGCAGGTCGGCCATCATGGGTATACTGGGCTGTGCTCGCCACTTGCGACAGTCTAGACAGGTCCGCTGGAAACGACGTACTGCTTCTCTTCCTTGCAGTATCCAGTAACGACGTCGGATCTCAGCAAAGACTCTCTCTGCCCCAGCGTGGTGCACATCCTCGTCGTATTTCTTTATGATGAGCTCAGTGACCTTGTGTCGACTGTTGAGGACGATAGGATACTTGACGTCATCCGTTAAGTCCGGGGCCCGTCTCAGACGACCACCCACCCTGATGAGGCCATGGGTGTCGCTCTCAGGGGCCAAGTGGAGCAGTCTGCTGTCTGAAGGGATTGGCTTTGTTCCCTGCAGGCAGTCTAGCTCATCTGGAAACGAGTCTCTTTGGGCTCGCTGTAGCAGAAGGAGTTCTGCCTCTGCGTAGTTCGATGCGTCAAGGTCTGTAGTGGGGGGAACCTCAGGGTGGTGCCACAAGAATGTTTTTATCTGCGCACTCTTAAGGGTTAGGCAGTCGTCTATGTTAGGGTCAGTGGGGACTGGGATGTGCGTCAGCCCACAGAACATAGATTTCTTGATCTCTGCCTCCTCTTGACTAGCCTCCCGTGGGGTGGGGGTAGGCCACTCCTCCTCCGGGAGCTTGAGGAACTCAGGACCGTCACTATAGATATTGGGACGTGTGAGGTCATCTAGGGACATCCCCCGTGTGATGACGTCGGCTAGGTTCTGTTTGGTGTCAACGTACCTCCAGCACTTGGTCTTGAATCTCTGTGACTCTGACTCCCACGAAGACCTTGTATCTACAAGAATCGGACTGGATCCATGTGAGTACGGTCATGGAGTCTGACCACAAGATTGTTCTTTGCACCGTTATGGTGAGTTCACGTTGTATCAACGTGGCGAGTTGCGCGCCTACCAGAGCTGCGCAGAGCTCTAGACGCGGGATCGATTGTTGCTTGCGGGGGGCTATTCTTGAGCGAGCCAGGATGAAGGCTGTGTGTACTTCTCCTCCCTCCTCTCGGGCCCGCAAGTAAGCCACCGAACCGTAGGCTACTTCCGAGGCGTCACTGAAGACGTGCAGGTCCATCTGGCACGTCTCCAGCCGCACTGTGGGTGGGAAGTAGCTCCGGCGTATATTCACATTTTGGAGCGAGTTGAGTTCTTTCTCCCACTCTCTCCAGGTGGAAGCTAGGTGGTCGGGTATGGGGTCATCCCAGCCCTGTTCCTTGTCCCACAGCTCTCGCACAAGCATCTTCGCCCGAGTGGTGTAAGGTAGGATACACCCCAGCGGGTCGTATTGGCTTGCGAGTGTTCTGTAGACGCTCCGTCTAGTGGTCGGTAGAGGGGTCGACCTTCCCTGCTCCGGGGTCAGGGGTGTGTGTTTGTAATGGAGCGAGTCTGTTTTGAAGCGCCAGTCAAGGCCCAATGTCATTTCCTGTGCTTCACCTGGGGTGGTCGCCATCCAGGTCTCGCTGCTTGCTGCCTTTGTCTCTGGGGAGAGGCTGCGAAGTACTTGAGGGTCGCTGCTGGCCCACTGCCTAAGATCGAAGCCACCTTTGATCAGTGAGGCGCGGAGCTTGAGCAGGAGGGCTTCGGCTTCTTCTGGCGTCGAGACGCTTTGTAGACAGTTGTCCACGTAGAAACTCCTCTCTACGCTTTGTCTGACCTCCTCGTCAGCTTCAGGGTCTTCTGTCACATGTTTTTGTAGTGCGAACGTAGCACAGCATGGGCTGCATGTGGTGCCGAAGGGGAGGACCTCCCATTGGTAGATGGATGGTTGCTCATCGTTGATCCTCTCTCTCCATAGGAACCGCAGCAGGGGCTTGTCCTCCTCCACTAGTCGCACCTGCAGGAACATCCCTTTGATGTCGCCGCTGATGGCCACCTTGTCTTGGCGGAAACGTAGTAGTATGCCGAGGAGGGAGGGGCCGAGTGTCGGGCCGGGCAAGAGTTCTTTATTCAGGTTCTGTAGTCCGATCTGGTAGCTGCAGTTGAATACAATGCGGTTCTTGCCGTTATGGTGGACCTTGTGGTGGGGCACGTACCAGGATTCAGTCGTCTGGTCGGCCTCTTGATTGTCAATTTTCTTGATATGTCCCGCTGTGATCAGTTTGTCGATCTCAGCGCGGTACACAGTGGCTTGAGTGGGGTCCTTGGCTAGACGCCGCTCGGTGTTCAGTAGATAGCGTTCTGTAGCTTCTTTTGAGGCGTGGAGGGTGGGCATCCCCTCTCGCCTCAAGAGTGGAGTTGCGTATCTCATCACTCTGTCGACCTCGACCCTCTTTGTCTTCTGCTCGAGGAGAGCTATGGCATAAGTGTCTTCCTTTGAGCGAACTAGTTGCTTTTCATTCTTAAAGGGCATTGCGTCTAATGTCCATAGCCTCTCGACGTGCTGCAAGAGGGTGGTGTCTTCTTCGTTTATCCTCGTGTAGAGGCAGCGAGTGGCTGTCGGTCGGTTGGAAGACCCGGAGAGGGGGCCTTGTAGTGTCCAACCCAGGCGGGTCTTGACCGCTGCTGGACAGCCTCTGGGCCCGATGTGGACCTGGTCCGTAGGGACGATGAGGTGTGCGTGGTCGGATCCTATGAGCAGGGTCGGGGTGGCGTCGTCGATGAGCGGTATAGGTAGTTGACGTAGGTGCACGTATTTATCCGTCAGCTGTGTGATGGGGTAGGTATACCGTGACAGACCTATGTCGTGGCTGGTGAAGGCGTTAGTGATGCTATACCGCTTCTCGGGCTGCTCGACCACTGCTATCGTGAAGGAGACATTTTCACCCTTTATGGTCTTTAGGTCTCTTCTAATGGTACGGATTGTCATTGTTTCTTCGGTACCCCGCAGACCCAGCTGGGCTGCGGCGGATGCGAGGAGGAGAGTCTTTTCTGACCCATCATCTAGGACGGCGTAAGTGTCCATGACCTTGTCCTCGTAGCTTAGGAGCACTCGGACCACCTTCAAGAGCACTCGGGAGCTCCCGCTCTTCGCAGGGTCTATATACATGACATTCACTCTCGAGCTGCTTTGGGGTACGGGTCTCCTCTTGTTGCTGTCGTGCAGGACCTCCAAGTGGGCGCCGTCGCACTTGCTGCATCTTTTCTTTAGGCGGCACTCAGCTGCCATATGGCTGCGCGCGCAGCGGAAGCAGCGGCGGTTGGCTTTGATCCACTGACTCACCTCGTCAGCGGTCAGCTTCTTGAAGGTGTCACATTGAGACAGCCAATGTTCATTTTCACAGTACTGGCATGCAATCTTCCACTTTCCCTTCACGTGGGGGGTGCTGTGGTTCTTGTGCTGCGGCACTGATTCGGCCTGGTGCATAACTGTCACTGATCGGCGGTTATCATTGAACCTCCGCGGTCCATCTCTAGGGCTAGAGCCACTCCACACGAATGTGTCCAGTCGTAGACTGCTAACTTCCCTTGCGAGGAAAGCAGCCAGGTCTAGGAGGGATGGTTCTGGGCCGTTGGGGTTGCAGTGGTCTTTCTGCCGCCGAAAACGCTCTTGGCGGGCTGGAGGGAGCTTCTCCAGTATCCACTCCACGTTAGAATTTGCATACAGTTCATATCTCCCCTTCTCCTTTTGGGACCCCAGCATCCCCACGAGGGATTGTACCTTGATAGAGAGGTCATCCAGTGCTCTATTGTCTTTGGCTGGGGGGAGGCGGTCGATATCTCGTATTTCTTGGATCACGTAATCCCATATGCGTCCATAGCGCGCGTCGAGGGCCACCAGAGCAGCGGAGTATGGTGTGCTTGAGTTGGAATATGCCAGCGCTATGTTATGCGCTCTGGGCACCTTGAGATGCTTGAGGAGGATGGCATATTTGTACGACTCGTCGTGGACATCGGACATTATAGTCTCTAAACACATGCGTAATTCTGTGTACTGTGCTCTGTCCTCGCGCGTAAAGTCTGGGAACGTCGGTGTGCCAAGGTAAGACGCCATGGATGGCTGGGACACCGATTGGCGTAGGGGGAGAGGCCTCCTGGGCGAGTCTCCCCGTACGGGTGGTCGTGGGTTAGTACTGGGTGGGTACCAGAGGCCGGGCCCCCAGGTGCTGTTCCTCGGTGCTGACTGTACATCAAACTCACCCTTGAGTTGGGTCAGGGGCTTGTAGTGCAGTGACTCTGGGCTGAGGTCGGGGCTGTACTAGGCCTCCTGGTCCAAAGTAAATTTGTGCTGGTGGGCTTGATATCCCTCCTCTTCCTCCTCTAGGTCCTGGAGTCTTCTAGTTAGTCTCTCGGCGACGTAGGCCGGTTCTTCCCGTTGGCTGGGTCTCGTATGGACCGGTCGGGGAGGGGGCTTGGAGACGTAGGCAGGTTCTTCCTGTTGGCCGGGTCCCGTGTAGCTTTGTCGGGTAGGGGAAGGTGCCCTAGACCCTTGTTGTGATGATCTCCGGGAGCTCCGGGTGGAGGAGGGGGGGGTTGTCCTGGCGATCAATTGTTCTATCATCTGCGCCTGCAGCCGGTCGCGCTCTGCTTCGCGCTGTGCATTGGCGGCGTCGCGCTGTGCATCGCGCTGTGCATTGGCGTGTTCTCGCTGAATGTTCTCTTCCGTCTGAAGGCGCCTCTCCTCCAGTCTGATGCGGTCGTACTCACTCCGTTGTTGCGCCTGAAGGCGCTCTCGTTCCGCTGCAGAGTGTTTGCGCTCGCTTACTTGTTGCGCCTGGAGGCGCTCTCGTTGTTCGCGCTCGCTTAGTTGTTGCGCCTGGAGGCGCTCTCGTTCCGCAGCAGAGTGTTCGCGCTCACTAAGGGCTTGTGCTTGGAGTTGCGCGTGGAGGCGCTCTCGTTCCGTTGCAGTGTTCGCGCTCACTAAGCGTCTTTGCTTGAAGCCGGTCGCGCTCACCCTGGGGTCGGTCTCTTTCGGTTGAAGCTGTCAGCGTGGCGATCAAGGCTTGCGCCAGTCTCTGGTCCGCCTCGCTGGGGGATGACACTGACGGAGGTGATCGGGCGCTGACCGGGCTTGATGGAGAGCTGTTCTCCTGGCGCGCTCCGAGGTCTATCTCTTGAGCGCGGTACTCTTCTCGTGGCTGCGCGCCGAGGGCTGTCTCGGGTACGCGCTCTTGGGTTGGTTGGGCGCCGGGGTCTATCCCTGGAGCGCTTTCTTTATCCTGGAGCGCTCCGGGGTCTATCCCGGTGACGCTGTCTGGAGGTATAGTCACGTCATGTCCCGCTTGGTCCCCCCCGTGAGCTAAGTCAGTTTCGTTTGAACCCTCTGGGGTCTCTACTGGCAGGGCCGCCAAGTCGATAGGAGTGGGCATGCTTAAACCATCCGTTTTATCCGTATTTAACGTCCGTTTAGATAAGCTAGGGGGTAAAATGAAAGCGAAGTCCTCTAGATATGGAGGTGGCTGACGTTTGCGCTGCGGGCGTTCTAGCTTGGGGGAGCCGTTTGGAGAGTGTTCACCGCTGGCCATGTTAATATTAATATTATATTAAATATCACTGATACCCTCCGGCTCGAAGGACCAATTGTAACTGAGGGGTTACAATACCCTGACTGTATTAAAGATTGTGATAGATTAAACCACTGCTAGGTATGTACTTAATTACTGGCCAGACAGTACATCGAATATAGATGGTGAACACTCATAATAACACGGCATTGACAAAGAAATAGTATTTGAGGGTAATTTATTATTATGCAACATTAGGTTACAGAATGAGAATTAGGGTCGCGCTTGTATGGCGAAGAATATGCATAAAGTCAGTCAGTAGCATGAGTCACTGGGAATAGCAGGAATTCTACGATGGGTACTAGGTTGACGCCACCTGGCGTATAATAGCAATTATAGAAGGCAACGCTGGTACCGCCTGGAGACACTGGGTTCCTCCCAGGGTTGTAAGGCCTGGAGGAGAGAGGAATGTTCGGATACTCAGTCTGATTCAATGAAGAATAAAGGGACCCCACGTACAGGAGTTAGTCCTTGTAAATCCAACGATCAGCAGCAAAAGCAATAACTGTAATCCAAATGCTCGATAGCAAATGATGATAGCTAGCCAGCCTCTGTCCATAGCCAGCCCGAGTGTAATCCTCACGAGGTTGAATCCCAAACGATAGTGGAAATCAACAAGGCTCTTCTCCGGGTAACACGTTCCAAATCAATATAATCCAACCAGTAATTGTTCTGCAATCGCCGCCGCTGGTTCTCCTGTGCACATGTCCAACGGTTCTCCGACTAGGCCTCCTCGGGTGCTGGCGACGTATTCAGGCCACACACCCTGGCTAAGGTTCACTAGCTAAATACGAACAAACCGCTGGGTAATGCTACACACGAACAAACTGTGGTTGCACGATATACAATAAATGAACGACTATTTACTTCACATTAAACTAGGTCGAACTTGACGTTACTGCATTAAACTCTGACACTTTACTATTCTATTCGCACGTGGCTCTCAACGCTCTGTTAGACGCACGGTTGCTCACTTCACTGTTACGTTGACTCGGGATGAACTTGATGAACAAACACGAAGCGCTGCTGGGCGCACCTTGCGCCGTATATATACTTAAGTGATTATCTAGTTCCAAACCTCAGTTCTTGTCTGGTATCAATACGCTGTCTCCGGGCATGTTTCGACATGCCTGAGCTTGTCTTTGAACCTGACGTTGGGGGCTTGCGAGCTGGCGCCTAGGGCGCTATCCAATCAGGAGAGCGAATATTACTATGGTTTGAACGCAGGTAAAGGGATATACCGTGTATATATAAATAATATACAAAGTATATAAAACAATAAAGGTAGATTCTCAGCTTTAATCTGGCCCTTCACAACAATAAGCCTGTGATGTAATATGACTAAAAGACAAGGAAAGATTCTTAATAGCATTTATTGATAGGATATGATATTGCCCTAAGATGTTGCAACTTGAATAACTAAATGAAGTAGAATATGTGAAAGTGTTGTTGAAATAAATTTTTATGATATAGAAGTTAAGAATAGGTACAGTTTATCATTACAGGACGTAATGTGTGAGTATGTCTGAATGGAACAATGCAGTGTATGTATGGATGTATGTGAGGAATTTCCGCTTTTCACCACAAGGTGGTAGCAATAGCTGCATTTCAGTAGAAATATTGCATCCTTATTAATCACATTGCAAATTTAGTACACAAATATCAGATATATACATACACAGAGTATCAGGTTAAAACTCACACAGTTAACACATAAGAGGACATTTGATGTTGGGAGAGATTAAAAATAGTTAAAATGGGGGAGGGAGTGAGTCTATATGCAGTATGTCTGACCAGTTAAAATACAGTTAAATTAGAGGCCTATGATTGGAGTGTGAAGTGTATGAAAAAATTTAACACTTAGTAGTGATTGAATGATGATTATTTGTGTGAATATGTATGGTACAAGTGTTGAATGTATATTTTATTGTTTTTTATTGATATTTTTACTATATCAAAAGAGGCATTAGCTCCTTAGAACTATGTAGAGGGTTGCTTATAAAGAAATTGCCTTGCTGTTAAATACACACAGATAGAGGACAAAGAGGACACTGCTATTACGGATAGTATAATTCAGGAGTATAATTAGTTATTAGATAAAGGACATTGCTTTGTCCTTACAGATTGCAGACAGGAACAAACAGGTTAAAAATGTGTATCTCATTCTGATTGGCCTCACTGTGATGTCAATTACATTAGGGACAGTCATATTGGCGACAGGCCTTCATTCCCAAACAGTGGATGATGGCCGGTTGTATGCATACTGGATAAAGCCAGTTAATACTTGTGTAAATGACACAGCTGATGACAGGTGGACATATGTCGAGAAGACAGATGTCCAAGGGGGGTAACTTGCATACTGATGAATGACTGCGGGAGGTGTGACCTGTTGAGGATGCAGGCACTAACAGAAAATAATACTGATGTGTTTAGATGTGTTTAGATTCAATAAGTGAATAATGAAGGAAGAAATTATTCGGTGAGTGCAATTGATTAATGTTTTACTAAGAGACAATGGTTTATACCAGTGTGCTAGTTAAGACTAAACATTTTTAATTATATATGAAGGGAATGTTTTGAATATATTTAATGCAAATGTAGGAGACCACATATGGAGTGATTTCCCTGTTGTTGATGATATGGTACAATAATCAATAAGATGTTTCAAAATATGTGATAATAAGTGAATGAGTACACATGACACCAAACAGTATTTACATTTTGATTCTGTACTAAGGACAGAGTCAAAAAGAGAGGATATAGAGAATCAATTATTAATTTAAAATGCAAAAACAAGCTGAATCCTTTTCCAACAAGGAAAATATAGAAGTAGACAAGACTAGAATAAAATGTATTCAAATATAAATCTTGGAAGCGAATTAGGAAATGGAGCTAAGATTGATTTTTCATATTCAGCGCAGAATATGAAGAAATCACTTTTAGGTTGGCGGTTGATTAAAGTGAATTATAGTTGATGTCATAGATTCTGACATTGTAGTATCCCTTAATTTGGCTGGACCAGACGACAGGGTTATGTGATACAGGAAAGTGAGACATCAAATATCATTAACGGAGGCTTATAACCTGTTACGGTTGTGGCGACAGGAAGACACAAAGGTCTGAAAAGAAAAGAAGATTCTATTTGAGCACAGTTTAATACCCATGGAAAATGAATGATACTGTTTGAATGACTAAAACGCGTGACTAACATGTTCTTCTGTCTTTAAGAAACTACAAGTGGAAAAGGCCGAGGAAGGAAAGGAGAAAGTGAAAACAGAGATGCATATTCTGAACATAACCTGTGTGTTGTATAAATAAGACAAACAACGAAAACAAAACAGTATATTTATATTTATATCACAAATTCTCTCAATAAAAATAATGTTAAAAGAACAACATTTATGCAAAAATTTTAAGAAATTGTATCTGAAATTACAGTTGTATATATACTAAAACATGTCTCTTTTTGATCTTGCACTGTTTTGCAGCCTCTCGCCGGGAGAACGGAGTCTGTGACAAACGTCCATCAAGTAAAATAAGGTAAAAAATATAACGGATCAAGAGACAGGGAATACAGGAAAAAACAAGGTCACCTAACTGAAGGCTTGTGTAAGAAAGACAAGAACTATATTAGAAGCAATATAAAAACAGGCATACATACACACATACATATACACCACACACAAATTAGGAGTCACATTCTTTCTTCTTCTGCCTAATTACAAAGGAAGTCTCTGAAAAACAATCTGAACAGTAATTTGAAAAGGAAATAGGAGAAGCCTACTTAGAGACTACATCACACTTCTGGAGCAAAAAGGAAAATGTTGAGAAATCTCAACTCAGACAATGACAAAGCAGGCCATTAAATCAGCAATGGCTGCGCGCAATTATGCCTCCCCTCAACAAGCGGCGCGGTCCCAACGAGTATGCTGAAAACAGGCCGGTATGGAAGAATGATAATGATTAATTCATTATAGCCAAAGACGGGTAAGACTGCATGGAGAGAAACCCGCGGCAACCTAAGGCAGGCACATTCACGATTACAGGAGCCGTAAAAATCACCGTGAGCAAAGACTCACTGAAAGAGTGAACACAGAGAAGGGAAGGTGAAGAGAGTGAAACACAGAAATTGCAATAGGCATTGAGGACACTATCAACACCGAATAAGTGACATCTCCAGACTCATATCTCTGGACTAATAATGCACCAGACAAAGTGAATAAGAATTCAAAGATCTTGTGGGAGTGAAAAAGCAAAAAGCCGTCCTGCAATTAGGTTAGCCCAAAACTGGCAAACTATAATCATATTGACTGAAAATGTTTAATGGCAGGAGAGAAAAAAATAAATACACAACAAACAGAAAGTAAGGCCACTTGAGATTTGACACACATAAGAATAGAAACATGACACAGTGAGAGTTGATATAAAAACAAAGTGAACATATATAAGACAAGTTAATGGAATAAAACAAATCAAGGATATTTGTCGCCGACCCCGTTTGCCTGGTGGAAGCTGATGGGAAAGAGTGCACAGGACAAGAGAGGTAAGTACAAACGCAAGGACAATTAATTTTAGAAACAATAAGTAGGAAATAAGAACGTTGAATCAGAAACTATTCTATAAGCAAATGGACAACAGAAAAATTATTTTAAATGTATGGAGAAATAACTAAAAATATAGATTAATTAGCTAAAGAAATAGTTAAACAGGGCTGAATTCTCAGACCGTATGTTGGTGGAGAAGAGAAACAATCTGGAATAAAAAGTGAAATTATAAAACTGAATATTTAAGAAAGGAAAAACAAATTAAGAAAAAGCACACACACAAGGTTGAATCAGAATATGAAATGATCTGTACTATAGTTAGTTAAATATTGTTTTTATGAACATAGAGTGAGAGTAGATAGAGTAGGGAACAACTAACATTGCAAAGGAGTCTCTACAAGTTATGTGTCCACAAGGAGACTACACAGAGCTGAGAGAAGGCGATCCTCCCAGGCAACCATGCACAGAGGTTCAACGACCCAACACGCCAACAGGAGATGACAAAAGCGTGTCAAGAGAGGTGGAGCCAGTGACAAGAGAGGTGGAGCTATATACCACATTGCACCAGAAACTCTGGGGGACCGAGACAACCTGGTGATCCTGCAACAATTGGCACGATCGCCCACGTGGTCCCAGGGTGGCACACTGCAGGAGGTGGTCCCAGTGTGGCACACTGCACCAGACGACGGATGACAACGATGCGGCTGTCATTGAGAGCAGCCCTCAGCCAGAAAGACCATCGCCGGAGAATAAGGGTGGAGATCGAGGGCATGGCAGAGAGGAGACACCTGACCGACGGCTGTCGGGAGAAAGAGAGGAGACACCTGACAAGGGCTACACTGCATTGGAATTTGACAACGCACCTGTCGGGGTGCAGATACAGCAAGAAGACATCGAGAGGCCACAGAGGCCACAAAGAATGACAACTAGACCCAAAAGATACAGCGAGCCTTGATGAAAAATCAAGGATGCCTCTATCCCTATTGAATGGGGGGTAAGATCCACCTCTCAAGAAACAAGAGAGGTAAAAAAAAAGAAAAAAATTATATTGTTATGAAATTTCATATTTCAGTAAAAAAAAATGTTATGAAATTCCATATTTCAAAAAAAAAATAGAAATTGCCACTGACATTCCAAAGCGCCGGTCAGGGCCCAACAATGTGGTACCACATCGCCACATCGGGTACCAAGGGACCAGGGAGGAAGCCCAGCTCTCACGGATTGAGAGCTCTGGCCAACGCACTGGCCAGACGGAGTATCAGGGGGAGGCATCACTAAGGCCTGCGGTCATCCAACCGGGATTCCGAGCCCCGACCAAACATCAGGCTGACATCAGACAGAGGCACCTGCCCCAAGAGAGGAAGACGTTTGTGTGCCATGAGACGATGTTTGATTGCCTGCATGACAAAACACAATATAAGATAAACAAAATACTATATTTCTCTTAAAGAGAGGAGATGGACAGATGAACTATAAACACTACAAAATAAACGACAGATGACCAGTAAGACCAGATCGTGAAGAAGAACAACGGCAAAGATCGACCACCAATTTTTATTTTTAAATTTTACAAATTCAATTTATGACAAATGGACTATAATTCGTTTACTAATTTCTTGTATTATTTCTATTGGTAAACATTCTTTCTTTATTTCCTTTCTTTATTATCTTTCCCGATATTATTCTTAGTATTATTAACTTGATTGGTAGTTCCTTCTGTTTATTTTTTATTATTATTATTTGTGTTATTATGAATTTTAGAAATGACTCTTCTGATTGATATTAATTTTCATTTAAAAAATGTCTAGGAAAACTGAATATAAATGTTATCTACTATTGATAGGTTACATACATTGAAAGATATTAATGGTTTAATTTAGTTAAGCTAAATATAGGAATAACTTAAAAATAACGGTAACCAATATGGAAAAATACAAATTAGGATATGAGATTAAAACATAAATAATTCTGCTTGTGTGGATCCTATTGATCCACAAGAGAGGAAATGAAGTAACAATTTATGTTCACATGGCTAATAGATTTGATATTATAGTGTATTTTTGATTAATTAGTAATAGTTATTTCAACAGTATTATAGCATTATTCAGAATGGCTAGCTGACCACAGTTTGGCTTGACCTTGGCAAACCTGATTGACACACACACACACACACACACACACACACACACACACACACACACACACACACACACACACACACACACACACACACACACACACACACACACACACACACACACACACACACACACACACACACACACACACACACACACACACACACACACACACACACACAGTGACCATTGTCTAAACTAACAAGACAGACTGGTTAAGTGGAACACACACACTGATGAATGACACACACACCCAGTATTGCAGGTGACCGAAAGTAGAGCTCACACCCCCTCACCCATTAGAATCTCACGCAGACAGAGACCAAAACCAGTTTACCCAGGTAGTGATAAGCAAATCACATCACAGCATTTAGATTCGGTTGACACACATATAAACCACACATCTTGACATTAGAACACACACAACAGGACAAGCTGTGTGTCAGAGAGATTATTTGTATCCTGTGATATTGCTGTATTTCTACCGCTGGTGCCCTGCTGAATAAATCGACTGAGAACCTGAAGCCATTGACTTTCAACTTGTATCCAGCGTCTGCTTTCTTGCTCTGAAATTGGTCATTCCATAACTGTTGTTTACAAAGTCACAGCTGATTTGTAACCTCAAGAGCAAGAGTGAAATCAGTAGTGGGAGAGAGGGAGGAAGAGAGAGATGGAGACAGGGGAAGAGAAAGAGATGGAGAGAGAGGTGGAGAGAGAGGAAGAGAGAGAGATGGAGACAGTGAAGCAGAGTGAGAGTGAGAGCGCAGAGCACCAGAGAGGAGAGATCAAAGGAACTACTCCCCAAGCTGCAGCATGTAAAGCTAATTAATGGAATCATTGATCACTTCTCTGGGATCAAACACGAGGTATGGCATTTTAATATAAATTCCAATCCCATTCATGCTCACTGGTGTGAAATAACGACTCTGAATCCCCAGGTTGGGGGTTGGAGGGGGGGGGGGTGACTCACTCACCCGTAAACCTCAGTGGAAACCATTTGATATCCGCAATTTATGACTTTTATATCGTCCTTAAATTGTATTTTTTTCTTTCCTGGCACAACTGCGGGGGAAAGCGGTACCCAAGGAATAGCAGTTAGGGGCTTTGTCAAATTGATTTTTATTTCATATTTATTTTTTTACGGACGCGCGCGGAGAGACGGAGCAACTTTGTCTCTCTTTTCCCTCCTCGCGCCCGCCGCGGCTGGAACAAATAAACAGGTTCATAAGGAAACTCCGGCAATAACTTTTGATTTAATTGCGATCATATAAAATTCTATCAGCGCTTATTCCGGCCGGCGATCTCCCCCGCGACGGTGATGTCATTATGGCTTCTTTTATTGCTTTCACGGGGAAAGACAGAAAAAGTCACACACACACACGCACTCGCATCAATATCACACACACCCTAGGTTTGGGAGTTGAGAGCCCACATTACAGCAGGCGTGTGTGGGTCTCTGTGTCTGTGTGTGTCAGTGTGTGTCAGTGTGTACGTGCCTGTGTGTGTCAGTGTGTACGTGCCTGTGTGTGTCAGTGTGTGTACGTGTCTGTGTGTGTCAGTGTGTATGTGCCTGTGTGTGTCAGTGTGTGCGTGTCTGTGTGTGTCAGTGTGTACGTGCCTGTGTGTGTCAGTGTTTATGTGTCTGTGTGTGTCAGTGTGTATGTGTCTGTGTGTGTCAGTGTGTACGTGCCTGTGTGTGTCAGTGTGTACGTGTCTGTGTGTGTCAGTGTGTACGTGTCTGTGTGTGTCAGTGTGTACGTGCCTGTGTGTGTCAGTGTGTACGTGTCTGTGTGTGTCAGTGTGTACGTGCCTGTGTGTGTCAGTGTGTATGTGCCTGTGTGTGTCAGTGTGTATGTGCCTGTGGTTTTGTGTCATGCAGTCGCCCATCATATCCATGCAGGGAGAGAGAGGGGGGGGAGTAAGAGGGAGAGAGAGAAAGAGGGAGGGAGAGAGGGGGGAGGAAGGAGAGAGAGAGAGGGAGAAAGAAATGGAGACAGTGAAAGAGAGAGATAGAGATAGAGAGAGAGGGGGAGAGAGAGGGAGAGGGATATATTAGGGCTGTAAAGGTACATGTATCCGTACCGAACCGAACAAGTTTCAGTGTGTACCGTACCGAACGGCTGTGTAGTGTACCGAACGAATACAACGGTATGTTAACCACTAACGACCGCCCACCGGGGGCTGTTTTTCTCACAATCTAATATAATTGGGTCTCATTCCCGAAAATGTTTCAAAGATATATTCTGGAAGAGTTATCTTGGAACCACTGAGACATAATCAATGACAAGTTCACTCTGAGTCCTGAACGTGCTGGTAATATGTCTTAAGTGGCTGAAAAGGTCACACAAATTATATGATCTGATATCTGCTTGGAGAATGGCATTCTGTCTTAAACTCGAAAGCGCGTTCCCGTTCACTTCATTTGCATACAAAACAACGCCTCCAGAGCTCCTTATAAGGCAACTAGTGACGCAGCTGTGTGCAAATGGAATGGTGGAAGTGCTTTGCGAGTCTTGCGAGCCGCGTGATTACGAAACCTAGCGTCAGTCAGTGCCAACTGCGGCTAGGTTTTCGTAATCACGCTTGCGCGCCATCAAAACTAGATTAGATTAATGTATTGGCATCATATACAGCTCGCGGTACACCTGCCGCAGCGCGCGCACACACACACACGCGCGCACAGCACTGTATATGAATGAATGAATGAAATATAATATATATAGCCTACGGCGGGCGTAATGAATGAACGCAGTATGGCTTATTATTCCATAATTAAGCCTATAGGCTACTGTTCATTCGTAGGCGCACACAAGACTTGTTATGGAATATTAATGCAGTCTATTTCCACCGATTAGCTTTAGTTCTTATTTATTTATCCACTGTCATTTCAGTGTTGGTGTATAGGCTATATAGTGTATTTCAATATAAGTTTAATTGATTAATGATATATTCGAAGGAATGTAGGTTTATAGCTATATCAACCCCCTCCAATGTACAGTAAATTACCAAGTATGGTTTTGTCAATATTCGAATGTACAGTTTTGCTTGTAAATGGCTAAATGGTAAATGGCTGCTTTTTTTATATAGCGCTTTTATCCAAAGCGCTTTACAATTTGTTACTCACATTTTACCCATTCACTCACACACCGACGGCGGAGGCAACCATGCAAGGTGCCAACCTGCTCATCGGGAGCAATTAGGGGTTAAGTGTCTTGCTCAAGGACACATCGACACGCTGCCCGCGAGGAGCGGGAATCGAACCGGGAACCTCCGGATTGCCAGACGACTGCTCTACCTCCTGAGCCACTGTCACCCCACAGTGTAAGTCTATCCCCCACCCACCCCTCCTACCCAACCTCCTCCAACAGTTTCTACGTCAAATGTACTCTCTTTTCTGGACTCTTTTTGTATCACAAACAGTACTGTATTTGCAAATCTGGTATGTCATAAATGTATAGATGTAGCAGTACTGTCTTATGTGTGTCATATGTTATGATGAATTGAAAATGGGGGACCCTGATGTAAACACGACGAAATTCTTTCTCTGGTCTGCATCCCCTTATGTAATTGAGCTGTACTGTACTGTACCCATTCTGCAATCTGTTAATAAAGTTTTCAATCAATCAATCAATCAATCAATCAATCAATCAATCAATCAATCAATCAATCAATCAATCAATCAATCAATCAATCAATCAATCAATCAAACAAAGGTCTGTCCCATTGTATACCAATCAATGGGATACATTGCATGTTGACCTGCATTCTTTCAAATGTATATAATTAATCATTAAAACAGATGTGTAACAAATAAGAAATACAAATTCCACAGAAGGCATTAAATAATTATTATTTTCAATAATTTCACAATAATTGCATAATTGTGTTTGAATATCTGAGTAATTAAAGTAATTATACATTTGTCCAAAATAGCTGGTTCAGATATGGTTAAGCAGCTGCCCTGTGATCAGATGAATCCATATTATTTATTTTTTCCGACATCAAATGCGTAATTTCTTATCGTACAAATATTGTTATATTTATTTTAATTATGATTAAGTAATTAATTCCAAGGAGGCCTGTAGCGTTGACGTGAAGGAATCACTATGAGAACACAGTCTGTCAAGTTATAATGACATTTTAAATTAGTCAATCAATCATGAGATTTGATCGTGGCTGAGAGCAGATTTAAGAGTGCTCCTCAGCACTCTTAAATCTGCTCTCAGCCACGATCAAATCTGATCTCAGGAAAATTTGGGGACTCCCACTCCCAGCCCTAATATGTCTTAAATGGGCCGAAATCTGGCTAAGACGAAATTTTTTGTCGTAACTTCGTTTGGGAATGAGACCCATTATTATTATTTTCAATATTTTTTTACAAGTCGATTATTAATTTCAATATAGAATATTCGTTGACAGCCCTACACGTACAATTAGTTACTGCACACTACATCACCCCTGAGTGGAACATGGAAAGCCAAACTTTCCTCCACTGTACCGAAAACCGTACCGAACCTTGACTTCAAAAACGAGGTACGTACCGTACCGTGGTTTTTATGTACCGTTACACCCCTAATATATATAGATAGAGGGAGAAATAGATGGAGACAGTGAAAGAGAGAGAGAGGGAGAGAGAGAGGGAGAAATAGAGAGAGAGAAAGAGAGAGAGAGAGAGAGAGAGAGAGAGAGAGAGAGAGAGAGAGAGAGAGAGAGAGAGAGAGAGAGAGAGAGAGAGAGAGAGAGAGAGAGAGAGAGAGAGAGAGAGAGAGAGAGAGATAGAGAGAGAGAGAGAGAGAGAGGCACGATTGCGGGGAAAGCGGTACCCAAGGAATAGCAGTTAGCTTCGTGCTCACATGACCTGGTGGAACGCAGGTCCGTGAAGTATATCCACAGTCACGATGGACTAGTACCCATGTACCCATTCTGCAATCTGTTAAATAAAGTTTTCATTCATTCATTCTTCATTCATTCATTCATTCATTCATTCATTCATTCATTCATTCATTCATTCATTCATTCATTCATTCATTCATTCATTCATTCATTCATTCATTCATTCATTCATTTATTAATTCATTCATTCATTCAAGTGTTGTGAAGTGACTGTGGCACGTAGCGGTACTGCAAGTAAACTCACTCCATTTCCACGGCCCAGATTAGATTAGATTATTATGTGGTATCCAACCGGTTGGATGTACTGTACATTTGAATCCTATCTAATTCGAGTGGTCACTGGTCAGTATTCAATGCAATATGCTAAGGGCGGTGATATGGTTTTGCCAAAGACAGGAGGGTTGTGGCTAGAAGCCATCCGCGTTACAGCAGGCTACCTGTGGGAACAGAAGAGAGACACTCGTTGCATCGCGGAACTCCTCAAAAAAACCTTGATTAGCTCTCGGCACCTTTACAGTATGAACACCCGCCATTGTCGGGTCCAATAAGAAACTCATCCATCTCTCTCCACACACGTGACGGACAGCTCTCGGCAGCAAATGAGGTAACAGAGGAGGGTTGGGTCGGCGTGACAAGAGAAAAGGATGGCTCTCCGGTGTGGGGGGCGGGTCACACGCCCCCCCGCGCGAGGCCCCTCTCCCCGGAGCACGCCGCATGATAGATGCCCCGTGATGACCCGGCCGCGACCAACACTCTGGCCGGTCACGTGACCTCCCAGCTGCGGTGTGATATGAATGCTAGACGGGAGGGAAACATGATGTAATGCACTCCCCCCACCCAGTCACATACACACATGTGCACACAGTCACACAGACACACACTGATATCAATCATTCAATAGTGAGCTGAATGCAGAGGAATTCATACACTGTTAGATTTATAGAGCAAGAGCAATTTGACAAAAATCCATACTAGTCAAGGCAGGGCTTTGATTAATGAGAGCTGCTTACATGAGAAAGTGAAAAGGTTTGGAGAAAGATGATGGTTGATCCAGAGGAGGAGGAGGAGGAGGAGGAGGAGAGGATGAATGACTGGAGCAATAGACTGATGGAGCCAGAGACATGTCCGGAGTGCTACATAACTTGATTGGGTG
Source organism: Notolepis coatsorum (assembly GCF_963971535.1). Lineage (NCBI taxonomy): Eukaryota > Metazoa > Chordata > Actinopteri > Aulopiformes > Paralepididae > Notolepis > Notolepis coatsorum. Next base: position 149,309 of record NW_028169383.1, on the reverse strand, counting down.
GAAGAAAAGCAAGGAATCAGCATCCGATGATCAGGAAATAAGCTGCATGCCTTATTGTGTTTTTATCCTTTTGATATATTCCTCTCTGGCCATTTGTATTTTAACGGTGGATTTCAGTCTGAATTTAACCTATTTATAGCTCTGGCTCGACGTGGCTGGTTCTAAAAAAAATATTATGTTAATTTATTTTTTACATTTAGTCATTTAGCTGACGCTTTTATCCAAAGCGACTTACAAATTGTGAACAACAAGTCAGCAGGAGGCGTACATCTCTGGCAGTGTCATATTTTTAATCTATGTCTAAGTGAGGGTGTTTTTCCTCAAATGTGGAAGATAGCTAAGGTCACTCCACTTCCAAAAAATGCTAAACAGCCTTTTAATGGAGCAAATAGTCGACCTATTAGTATCTTGCCAGTTTTAAGCAAAATCATGGAAGGTGTTGTTTTTAAACAGATTCAGCATTACCTCTCAGAAAACGGTATAAATTCTCAATTCCAACATGCATATAAGGAGGGTTATTCTACATGTACAGCTTTAACACAATTAACAGATGACTGGCTACAACAAATTGACAGGAAGCGAATGGTGGGTACTGTACTACTGGATTTCAGTGCAGCTTTTGACCTCATAGATCACGAGTTGCTGCTCATAAAACTAACTGCATATGGATTCAGAACTGCAGCTGTTAACTGGATAAAAAGCTATCTATGTAACAGACATCAATGTGTTGTGTTTAATGGTACCCTGTCCAACTTTAAATCCCTACAGTGTGGAATTCCACAGGGAAGCTGCCTGGGGCCCCTCTTCTACGCCATTTTTACAAATGATTTGCCATGGGTATTAGAAAATACATGTATGGTTATGTACGCCGATGATACTACAATGTATGCATCATCAGACAAGACAGAAGAGCTTAATGAAGTCCTTCAGAGAGATTTGAACTTAGTGTCCACTTGGGTGTCTGAAAACAGGCTGAAGTTAAACATCTCAAAAACCAAGAGCCTAATATTGGGATCCAAGCATACTATAAGAAAAGACGTGAAGCTAAATGAATTGAAAATGGGGGACCCTGATGGAAACAAGACAAACGTCTTTCTCAGGTCTGCATCCCCTTAACTCTTTCAGTGCCACTCACGAGATTTCTCGTGTTTTTTTATAGGTGGTTGCTAGCCACTCACGAGATTTCTCGGAATTTTTTTTTTTTTTTTTTTTTTGCGATCTGAAAAATTATTGCATCACCCGAGCCTACCCGAGTATTGCCGAGCTGCGCCGGTGATCACTGTGGAAAAAAGCGCCCCCTGTCGTCTCCCAGATGACATAAGTGATTTTGGAATGGACTCAATGAAAATGAATGGGGGAAAAAATCCGGTACTCCACATTTTCCAGTTCACTGATCCAGCCGGGGTTACTAGAGTTCATTCTGGAGCCTCAGATCTCCGCGGATCATGGAGAACCACTGTGTCGCGTTGGATCCATACACGTATCGATTTTTTCGAATGGTGATCAGGAATTGGAATATACCAGTTGGATACCATCTGATGTCAGGTAAGGACTCTATGTTATCAGTGGTAGGATAATCAGAGTAATTTTGATGAAGTTATAAGCTGTTTTGTGAAATCTCTTCTTTCGTTTTCACTGTAAAAGTCCGAGAGGAAATCAACAAGGCGATTGTCCGCGCGCGGCCGTAATGTGCGTGCGTGCACGTATAATATTGATCATCTAGCGTTTATTTGAAAACGATTCATAAAAAGGCCGACGAATATCAACGTTGTGGAATATTCCACTAAAAGACGATTTTCATAGAATGCTCCAGAATGAGTTGTTTTTTATATCAAAACGGGGGCTTTTCTAACTGCTCTGAAACGGCAACGACGCGATAAAAAAACAATCTGCCTTCACAGCACTGTCTGGAACATAGTCTTTGATAATGCGATGGGCAGATTAGAGACATAGCCATAATTTAAAACATAGATTAGGCGATATTAACGTTAACATTGGCGCGGATGGTGGCATTCAAGCGGTAAAATGGAAAACCAGGCATGGCATTTAAAGAGTTAACAATTGTATGTATTGAGCCGTACTGTATTGTACCCATTCTGCAATCTGTTAAATAAAGTTTTCATTCATTCATTCAAGTGTATCTTTAGACGGAACAGCTATTGAGCAAGTTAGAGAGGCAAAGCTGTTGGGTGTCACACTTGATGGAACACTCTCATGGTCAACTCACACCAACAATGTGGTTGCCAAAATGAGCAGAGGTATTTCAATTATCAGAAGGTGTAGGTATTTTCTAGCCGATCTGATATTGAAGCAAGTGATACAGTCATTAGTTCTTTCTCACCTTGACTACTGTCCAGCTGTCTGGTCTAATGCCTCAAGACAAGAGCTCAATAAGATCCAGCTCACTCAGAACAGAGCGGCCCGTCTGGCCCTGAACTGCTCAATGAGAAACAGTGTGGAGGGGATGCATACCAAGCTGTTGTGGTTGAAGGTGGAAGACAGACTGGATTGCAGCCTGATCTTGTTCATGAGGAATATATATATCTCAAGAGAACCTATCTGTTTGTATTCACAGCTAACATGTACACATGATCGACATAAGTATAATACTAGGCATGCCTGTAGGGAAACGTTCACACTGCTACTACCAAAAACCAATGCAGCAAAGAAAACTGTGTTATATAGAGCCATGTCATATTGGAATAAACTGCCAGTACATCTTACTCAGATAACCAGTAAGATAAGTAATAATAATAATTTGAAAAGAGCATTGAGAGAAAAAGAAATTAGTTTACATTAAAGAAAAACACAGATACTGTAGTTTACACTGTAAAGATATGACTGTCTGAGAGTTTAATCCCTTTTATTGTATTTTCTGTGATCTGATACTCTGTTTGTGTACTGTAATGCTATTTGGAAATATTTTTATATGTAGGAATATTGGAATATATTTTTAAATGTATGCTACTATAATGTTATGTATGTATGTACTGTTTTTGTTGTGTGTGGACCCCAGGAAGACTAGTTGTTGCTGCGGTGATGACTAATGGGGATCCGTAATAAAGATAAAGATAAAGGGTCAGTGGCGTTGTTTGCCGAATAGTGTCGAACTTGAGTGTTACACTCTGAGTTCATAGTAGTATAGATATAATAGCATGATAGGTAGTAGTATAAGTATAGTAGCATAGTAGTATAGACATATTAGCATGATAGGTAGTAGTATACGTATAGTAACATAGTAGTATAGACATATTAGCATGATAGGTAGTCGTATAAGTATAGTAGCATAGTAGTATAGACATATTAGCATGATAGGTAGTCGTATAAGTATAGTAGCATAGTAGTATAGACATATTAGCATGATAGGTAGTCGTATAAGTATAGTAGCATAGTAGTATAGACATATTAGCATGATAGGTAGTTGTATAAATATAGTAGCATAGTAGTATAGACATATTAGCATGATAGGTAGTCGTATAAGTATAGTAGCATACAGTTTAAATATAACAAAAAAAACAAAAAAAACAACAACATGCATTTCACTCAGGGTCTCGTCAGAGACGCGTCTCTACTTTTTGTAGCTCCATTTCTGCAGACCCCTCTCTGATTGGTTGAGCGAAGCCCCTCTCTGATTGGTTTAGCTCGTCACGCGGTAAAAGGCGGATGTAATGTTATCATATCAAGAAGATAAAAAGAAATGTACTACCAGATTCGCGTATAACGTTATTTCGCGTGACTTCGCGGTTTATTCATAACGTTATGCACATTTCACACCACAGCCAGCTGTCAGAAACTGTACATTGTAACGTTATATTACATAACGTTATGTTATTTCGCGGTTTATTCACATAACGTTATTTCAGCCCAGCTGTCAGAAACTGTACATTGAGGGGGTTTGAATCACTATTATATTCAGAGTTAATTATATTGTTTACACTGTCTTTCTTCTATTATAACCCTGCCCATTTGATGTTCCCAAATCATATTCAGAAAGTATCACAGAGACTTCTATTGACCAAGGAATTAGTTATTATTAGTAAGACACAACATTTCCGTAGCAATTGACCACCAGACTCTTTCTCTTAAGGCATTAACTGGGTTCATTAATATAAATGTTATATTGTAACTGTCTAGTTACACATTGGTTCCGAAACATGTATGTTCCAGGCTGCAATTAAAACTTTGAATCTGAGAGAGCTCTGGTCAGCGAAGCCGGCGATGCGAGCGATTATTATTGGTTTTTAATGACAAACCAATTACATAATCCAACATATGTGTAAAGGCACACACAACATATTCCAGTGAACGGTATATTTCTTTAATGATTCGTTATGGCGTAATCAATACTTTCATGCGTATAAATTGCGTTCGCAACCTCCATGTTTTGGGGCTATTCATCAGAAAACTCAGATCCGGGATTCGGCTCCCATCCGTCGGGCGAGAACTGTGGGTTTTCAGCCTCTCTCTCTGGAGCTTAACGGAGTTTCGACTCCTGGCTAGAGGAGCTTGTCGCGGCTCATGCGCGCGCTCGGCCAATCAGAGAGGGTCTGCAGAAATGGAGCTCAACCAATCAGAGAGGGGTCTGCAGAAATGGAGCTACGAAAAGTAGAGACGCGTCAGAGACCAGTAGGGCGATCAGCAGCGAGGGACTCTTCCTGTTCAAATCTCGAACGGGATACCGTCACGCTATAGATTGATTCAAATGGCAAGATTACGCCATTTTGACGGATTACATTCAATCCATGTACGGTTGAAAATATGGGTATTTGACCCTGCAGGACAATCTACCTCCAAGGTGAGTCAAGAAGGCTGTCAGAACCAATCCGTTTCACGGCCTGTTGTACTTGCCGTGTGCCGGAATGTGTGCCAGGAGGCTTCTGTGTTGTTCCTGGTTTTCTCTCCCTAACGCTAACCTCTTATGCAGGTAAGCCCACCGTATTACATTATTCCGTGCACATTTTTATTTGAGATCCAGTGGAACTACGCGGCTGAGTGCATATACCCATCTGTCTGAATATACCTGCATATAATCCTTCTATATACCTACTTATACACCTGCATATAACCCATATAACTCTGCATGATAGCATGTAGAATAATGCTGTATATACTGTATATATATATATATATATATATATATATATATATATATATATATATATATATATATATATATATATATATATATATATATATATATATATATATATATATATATATATATATCCACATCTGTCTGTACATACTGTACCAGCATATAATCCTTTTTGCATATCTGTAGATACTATAACCGCGACCAGTGATTGATGCCACATGTCTCCATTTTCATTTTCCAGTTTTTTACAGATTGTGAAAGTACAGAATGTAAGCTTTCAAATGATGTGTCAAACATTGAAATCTGAGAATGTTTGAAGATGTGCTAATTCGAATTGTGTTTTTTTTTCGTTTGCTTTAAGCTGTGAAAACGCCTCTTGAAGAAAAGGCTAAAAGGTGTTAAGGTGAAAAGGTGTTAAGGTGAAAAGGCTAAAAGGTGTCTTATAAATTGCCTTTTCCAGTGTTTATCATTGTTTTCTAGCAATGGGGGTTTGTATCAATGAGGTCTGTGTCTCTAATTCTCATTTTGGCTCATCAGTCTAGTCTCGAGTTCACGAGATCCTCCCTCACTCAACTAAGCCATTCTGATTTGACTGTTTTGCTGACGTGAGTAGTGCACTGCAACCCTGCCCGAGCCCGATGGGGCCCTACCCGACCCGACGGGTTCGGGCTGGGTAGGGCTTTGTTTTTAAATAAATAATTCGGGCTCGGCCGGGCCGGGCAGCGCCCTCATTTTTATTTTTTTTTATTGCGTGCTCGCTATACTCATATAACTAGGGTTATAGGATAACCTTAAGTTTCTGTTTCATTTTCGCGTAACGTAGTGCTGTCATCAGAGAGTGAAAGCCTTGTGTCTGAGGAGTCAAGATGTATAAGTTATCAGATAAAATAGTAAAGGGAACGCTACATTTTTGGAAACATTTGGATGTAATTACCGCAGCCCGCAGGGAGAACTCGAGGGGACAGTGATGAAGCCCTCAGGTGGATGATGAACAAATGAACCGGACCGAAGTTGCATTGTTTGAAGTTGGAATATAGCCAGTTGGCGCAAGTTTTAATTTGTTCTTGGATGTATGTAGCCGGTTGGCAACGTTTTGTTAACGTTGTTCAACGCGTTGCTGACATCAACAGCGAAGTGGTGAGTCCGATTTATTATTATTTGCTGGTGTGGGGTCGCTGCTGCCCTGTTCTGTTGTGCTTTCATTATATAAATGTTGCTCTGCTCTAAATCTGATTTCTGTTTTCTGTTTGTTTGTATAGTGACTGAGTAGGCTATTGTGTCATGTGTGTGTGTGTGTGTGTGTGTGTGTGTCAAAGAAGATTCTATATAGCCTTCAATATGTTTTACGAGGTTGCCGTGTGAGTCAGTCTAAGCGAGCACTGGGCCGGCATTCTAATAAGAGCGAAACAGGCTATGTAAATGCTTCTTAGTTTTCAGCGTGATATGCGTTATTTAGGTAGACCTATTGAACATTTTAGTTTTTTTGTTCATTTATTAAGTTCATATATCATATATATATATTTATTTTTTCGGGTTTTCACTCGGGCTAGGGCTTAAAATGTTATTTACAGTCGGGCTTATTTTCGGGCAGGGTCTGAAGTTCACGGGCTCAGGCTGGGCACAGGCTTCATTTCAAGGCCCTTGCAGACCACTATAAGGCACTGGTTGTAGTCACCGCCCTCAATCAACAATTCGCTCAACAGAGCGAGTGGAATTACTGACACTTCCTCAAACGGGTTGACGTGCGCGGGTGCCGACAGAGACAGCAGAGAATGAGCGAGCAAGATAGAGGGAGAGAGAGAGATAGAGCGGGCGAGAGAGATAGAGAGGGAGAGAGAGAGATAGAGAGGGAGAGAGAGAGGGAGAGAGAGGGACACGGACACGGAGCATTTACAGTACACACAACCTCCCCACGCGCGCGGGGCAGGAGCTTCTCCACTCGCATGTCAAAATATCATTGCGCGTGCCCGTATTCCAATCCATGCAATAATATTCACATGGGTATATTGTCATTTGAAACAAGTTACCAATGCATTGTCCCATGGGATTATGCCCCACGGCAGCGACATTAATTAGTATTCCCCTCAATCTCTCTATCTCTCTCTGTCTGCCAGTGCAGACTGTGGGTGACTGTCGCTCAAAGCCCAAAACAGCTTGAAATATTGAAGTGGAAAAATGCTGCTTTAGAGTACTTGATTAGAAATACAAAACAGTGATTTTTTGGGAAAAAAACTTTACAGATGTGTTCCATAGACTCACAGGAATTGTGTAAAGTTGCCCAAATAGTAAAAGGAATAGCAAGACATGTCCCCAACAACTGTATACACCCCTTACCTACTCTTACTAGTTACACTGCTGACCATGACATACACTACTACCATACATGCCAAGAGTACAAGATTTAAGAACAGCTTTTTCCCCCAAGCAGTTAGACAGTTAAATACTCATTGACTGTCCCCTCACGTGCACCATGCACTTACCACTGCACTTGATAATCTCTGATTACCACCCATTATGCACTTTATTATTTAAAATATTCTGTTATGTACAGTGTTATATGTGTTATGTGTTCATGTATGTATATATGTACTACGGGCTGTGGGAGCTCCCCTGAAATTTCGTTGTATACTGTGCAATGACAATTAAAAGTCTATTCTATTCTATAGTGTCTTTATACCTGTATCACTGTACATATTAACTACTACTACTTAACTCTGTATATACATCTGATTAGCACTACACCCAGTAGTACTAATTTATATATTTTAAACTCAGTTTAATCACCTGTATGCTGTATATTAGTATTGCTCTTTACTGTTACATTTGCACTCTGGTTGGATGCCAAACCTCTTTTCGTTGTACTTTACTTCTGCTGTATACAGTAATGAGAATAAATTTTAATCTATTCAGCCCTCCTTCACATTTGTCCACATTTTGTTTTATAGACTGAATTTTACAATGTATTATTTATGAGATAGAGATCACAAGGAATCCTAATATACCAGCCATGTCATGTTCACTCATGCGAAAAGTGGGGGATTCGCTGTCATTTTGACAGGACAAATTTGGGTACAGGCGTTTTCAAAGGTGCCCCTTGTCCTCCCACCTCAAGATAATATCTGGATGGAAAGCGGTTCAGTGGAATCACAAGAGTCTCCCCTTTACAGCCATGCCAAATTATGCTAATCCCATGTGGTTTATGCTAATCTCATGTGGTCTATACTAGTCCCACATGGTTTATACTAGTCCCATGCGGTTTATGCTAGTCCCATGTGGTTTATACAAGTCCCATGTTGTTTATACTAGTCCCATGTGGTTTATACTAGTCCCATGTGGTTTATACTAGTCCCACGTGGTTTATACAAGTCCCAGTTGGTTTATGCTAGTCCCATGTGGTTTATACAAGTCCCAGGTGGTTTATACTAGTCCCATGTGATTTATACTAGTCCCAGGTGGTTTATACTAGTCCCAGGTGGTTTATACTAGTCCCACATGGTTTATACTAGTCCCATGTGGTTTAAGCTAGTCCCATGTGGTTTATACTAGTCCCATGTGGTCTATACTAGTCCCATGTGGTCTATACTAGTCCCAGGTGGTTTATACTAGTCCCACATGGTTTATACTAGTCCCATGTGGTTTAAGCTAGTCCCATGTGGTCTATACTAGTCCCATGTGGTCTATACTAGTCCCATGTGGTGCATGCCAGTCCCATGTGGTTTTTGACCAAAACCATGTGGTTTTTGACCAGACATGGTCAAGACATTACGTTATTTTTTTGGAATTTCTAATATATCCATGTAGCTACATTCTAACCAGAGTGTTATCCATGTGGCTACATTCTAACCAGAGTGCTATCCATGTGGTTACATTCTAACCAGAGTGCTATCCATGTGGCTACATTCTAACCAGAGTGCTATCCATGTGGCTACATTCTAACCAGAGTGCTATCCATGTGGCTACATTCTAACCAGAGTGCTATCCATGTGGCTACATTCTAACCAGAGTGTTATCCATGTGGCTACATTCTAACCAGAGTGTTATCCATGTGGCTACATTCTAACCAGTGTTATCCAGGACTACATTCTAACCAGAGTGTTATCCATGTGGCTACATTCTAACCAGAGTGTTGTCCATGTGGCTACATTCTAACCAGAGTGTTATCCATGTGGCTACATTCTAACCAGAGTGTTATCCATGTGGCTACATTCTAACCAGAGTGCTATCCATGTGGCTACATTCTAACCAGAGTGTTATCCATGTGGCTACATTCTAACCAGAGTGTTATCCATGTGGCTACATTCTAACCAGAGTGTTATCCATGTGGCTACATTCTAACCAGAGTGTTATCCATGTGGCTACATTCTAACCAGTGTTATCCAGGACTACATTCTAACCAGAGTGTTATCCAGGACTACATTCTAACCAGAGTGTTATCCATGTGGCTACATTCTAACCAGAGTGCTATCCATGTGGCTACATTCTAACCAGAGTGTTATCCATGTGACTACATTCTAACCAGAGTGTTATCCATGTGGCTACATTCTAACCAGAGTGTTATCCATGTGGCTACATTCTAACCAGAGTGTTATCCATGTGACTACATTCTAACCAGAGTGTTATCCAGGACTACATTCTAACCAGAGTGTTATTCATGTGGCTACATTCTAACCAGAGTGTTATCCAGGACTACATTCTAACCAGAGTGTTATCCAGGACTACATTCTAACCAGAGTGGTATCCATGTGGCTACATCCTAACCAGAGTGTTATCCAGGACTACATTCTAACCAGAGTGTTATCCATGTGGCTACATTCTAACCAGAGTGTTATCCATGTGGCTACATTCTAACCAGAGTGTTATCCATGTGGCTACATTCTAACCAGAGTGTTATCCAGGACTACATTCTAACCAGAGTGTTATCCATGTGGCTACATTCTAACCAGAGTGTTATCCATGTGGCTACATTCTAACCAGAGTGTTATCGGCACGGTGGTGTAGTGGTTAACACTGTCGCCTCACAGCAAGAAGGTCCAGGGTTCGATTCCCGCTTGGGGACCAGGTTTCCATGATGCCAGGTACCCAGGTGGGATATCTCCCAGGCCTTTCTATGTGGAGTTTGCATGTTCTCCCTGTGCTCGCAAGGGTTTCCCCACGATAAGATAAACCCAATGGAAAAACATGCACAACAACAGATCGCTAACGCTGTGGCGTCCTTGACAAAGACGGACAGGAGCACTTGGATTGGTCCCCTGGCGTGGCTCACGTTGACGCCTGTCTGCTCCCAGCTGCCCTTGGGGGGGAAGGACGACGGGATGGGTTAATCGCAGATACAAATCGCATCTGCGATCCTAAAGAGACAATGCATGCGTGTGTGTTCCGGTGTGTGTGCTAAACTAACCGCTGTGTGTACCACTAAAACATTGAGTGTCGTTGCATGCCGAATAAAGACCTCTGCAACAGGTCCTGCATTATTATTATTATTATTATATTATCCATGTGGCTACATTCTAACCGGAGTGCTATCCATGTGGCTACATTCTAACCAGAGTGTTATCCATGTGGCTACATTCTAACCAGAGTGTTATCCATGTGGCTACATTCTAACCAGAGTGTTATCCAGGACTACATTCTAACCAGAGTGTTATCCATGTGGCTACATTCTAACCAGAGTGTTATCCAGGACTACATTCTAACCAGAGTGTTATCCATGTGGCTACATTCTAACCTCTAGTGTTGTCCAGGACTACATTCTAACCAGAGTGTTATCCATGTGGCTACATTCTAACCAGAGTGCTATCCATGTGGCTACATTCTAACCAGAGTGTTATCCATGTGGCTACATTCTAACCAGAGTGTTATCCATGTGGCTACATTCTAACCAGAGTGCTATCCATGTGGCTACATTCTAACCAGAGTGTTATCCAGGACTACATTCTAACCAGAGTGTTATCCATGTGGCTACATTCTAACCAGAGTGTTATCCAGGACTACATTCTAACCAGAGTGTTATCCATGTGGCTACATTCTAACCGGAGTGTTATCCATGTGGCTACATTCTAACAAGAGTGCTATCCATGTGACTACATTCTAACCAGAGTGTTATCCATGTGGCTACATTCTAACCAGAGGGTTATCCATGTGGCTACATTCTAACCAGAGTGTTATACATGTGGCTACATTCTAACCAGAGTCTTGTCCATGTGGCTACATTCTAACCAGAGTGTTATCCATGTGGCTACATTCTAACCAGAGTGCTATCCATGTGACTACATTCTAACCAGAGTGTTATCCATGTGGCTACATTCTAACCAGCGTGTTATCCATGTGGCTACATTCTAACCAGAGTGTTATCCATGTGGCTACATTCTAACCAGAGTGCTATCCATATGGCTACATTCTAACCAGAGTGTTATACATGTGGCTACATTCTAACCAGAGTGTTATCCATGTGGCTACATTCTAACCAGAGTGTTATCCATGTGGCTACATTCTAACCAGAGTGTTATTCCTGTGGCTACATTCTAACCAGAGTGTTATCCAGGACTACATTCTAACCAGTGTGTTATCCATGTGGCTACATTCTAACCAGAGTATTATCAAGGACTACATTCTAACCAGAGTGTTATCCATGTGGCTACATTCTAACCAGAGTATTATCAAGGACTACATTCTAACCAGAGTGTTATCCAGGACTACATTCTAACCAGAGTGTTATCCATGTGGCTACATTCTAACCAGAGTGTTATCCATGTGGCTACATTCTAACCAGAGTGTTATCCATGTGGCTACATTCTAACCAGAGTGCTATCCATGTGGCTACATTCTAACCAGAGTGTTATCCATGTGGCTACATTCTAACCAGAGTGTTATCCATGTGGCTACATTCTAACCAGAGTGTTATCCAGGACTACATTCTAACCAGAGTGTTATCCATGTGGCTACATTCTAACCAGAGTGTTATCCAGGACTACATTCTAACCAGAGTGTTATCCATGTGGCTACATTCTAACCAGAGTGCTATCCATGTGACTACATTCTAACCAGAGTGTTATCCATGTGGCTACATTCTAACCAGAGGGTTATCCATGTGGCTACATTCTAACCAGAGTGTTATACATGTGGCTACATTCTAACCAGAGTCTTGTCCATGTGGCTACATTCTAACCAGAGTGTTATCCATGTGGCTACATTCTAACCAGAGTGCTATCCATGTGACTACATTCTAACCAGAGTGTTATCCATGTGGCTACATTCTAACCAGCGTGTTATCCATGTGGCTACATTCTAACCAGAGTGTTATCCATGTGGCTACATTCTAACCAGAGTGCTATCCATGTGGCTACATTCTAACCAGAGTGTTATACATGTGGCTACATTCTAACCAGAGTGTTATCCATGTGGCTACATTCTAACCAGAGTGTTATCCATGTGGCTACATTCTAACCAGAGTGTTATTCCTGTGGCTACATTCTAACCAGAGTGTTATCCAGGACTACATTCTAACCAGTGTGTTATCCATGTGGCTACATTCTAACCAGAGTATTATCAAGGACTACATTCTAACCAGAGTGTTATCCATGTGGCTACATTCTAACCAGAGTATTATCAAGGACTACATTCTAACCAGAGTGTTATCCAGGACTACATTCTAACCAGAGTGTTATCCATGTGGCTACATTCTAACAAGAGTGATATCCATGTGACTACATTCTAACCAGAGTGTTATCCATGTGGCTACATTCTAACCAGAGGGTTATCCATGTGGCTACATTCTAACCAGAGTGTTATACATGTGGCTACATTCTAACCAGAGTCTTGTCCATGTGGCTACATTCTAACCAGAGTGTTATCCATGTGGCTACATTCTAACCAGAGTGCTATCCATGTGACTACATTCTAACCAGAGTGTTATCCATGTGGCTACATTCTAACCAGCGTGTTATCCATGTGGCTACATTCTAACCAGAGTGTTATCCATGTGGCTACATTCTAACCAGAGTGCTATCCATATGGCTACATTCTAACCAGAGTGTTATACATGTGGCTACATTCTAACCAGAGTGTTATCCATGTGGCTACATTCTAACCAGAGTGTTATCCATGTGGCTACATTCTAACCAGAGTGTTATTCCTGTGGCTACATTCTAACCAGAGTGTTATCCAGGACTACATTCTAACCAGTGTGTTATCCATGTGGCTACATTCTAACCAGAGTATTATCAAGGACTACATTCTAACCAGAGTGTTATCCATGTGGCTACATTCTAACCAGAGTATTATCAAGGACTACATTCTAACCAGAGTGTTATCCAGGACTACATTCTAACCAGAGTGTTATCCATGTGGCTACATTCTAACCAGAGTGTTATCCATGTGGCTACATTCTAACCAGAGTGTTATCCATGTGGCTACATTCTAACCAGAGTGCTATCCATGTGGCTACATTCTAACCAGAGTGTTATCCATGTGGCTACATTCTAACCAGAGTGTTATCCATGTGGCTACATTCTAACCAGAGTGTTATCCAGGACTACATTCTAACCAGAGTGTTATCCATGTGGCTACATTCTAACCAGAGTGTTATCCAGGACTACATTCTAACCAGAGTGTTATCCATGTGGCTACATTCTAACCAGAGTGCTATCCATGTGACTACATTCTAACCAGAGTGTTATCCATGTGGCTACATTCTAACCAGAGGGTTATCCATGTGGCTACATTCTAACCAGAGTGTTATACATGTGGCTACATTCTAACCAGAGTCTTGTCCATGTGGCTACATTCTAACCAGAGTGTTATCCATGTGGCTACATTCTAACCAGAGTGCTATCCATGTGACTACATTCTAACCAGAGTGTTATCCATGTGGCTACATTCTAACCAGCGTGTTATCCATGTGGCTACATTCTAACCAGAGTGTTATCCACGTGGCTACATTCTAACCAGAGTGCTATCCATGTGGCTACATTCTAACCAGAGTGTTATACATGTGGCTACATTCTAACCAGAGTGTTATCCATGTGGCTACATTCTAACCAGAGTGTTATCCATGTGGCTACATTCTAACCAGAGTGTTATTCCTGTGGCTACATTCTAACCAGAGTGTTATCCAGGACTACATTCTAACCAGTGTGTTATCCATGTGGCTACATTCTAACCAGAGTATTATCAAGGACTACATTCTAACCAGAGTGTTATCCATGTGGCTACATTCTAACCAGAGTATTATCAAGGACTACATTCTAACCAGAGTGTTATCCAGGACTACATTCTAACCAGAGTGTTATCCATGTGGCTACATTCTAACGAGAGTGTTATCCATGTGGCTACATTCTAACCAGAGTGTTATCCATGTGGCTACATTCTAACCAGAGTGCTATCCATGTGGCTACATTCTAACCAGAGTGTTATCCATGTGGCTACATTCTAACCAGAGTGTTATCCATGTGGCTACATTCTAACCAGAGTGTTATCCAGGACTACATTCTAACCAGAGTGTTATCCATGTGGCTACATTCTAACCAGAGTGTTATCCAGGACTACATTCTAACCAGAGTGTTATCCATGTGGCTACATTCTAACCAGAGTGTTATCCATGTGGCTACATTCTAACCAGAGTGTTATCCATGTGGCTACATTCTAACCAGTGTGTTATCCATGTGGCTACATTCAAACCAGAGTGTTATACAGGACTACATTCTAACCAGAGTGTTATCCATGTGGCTACATTCAAACCAGAGTGTTATCCAGGACTACATTCTAACCAGAGTGTTATCCATGTGGCTACATTCTAACCAGAGTGTTATCCATGTGGCTACATTCTAACCAGAGTGTTATTCCTGTGGCTACATTCTAACCAGAGTGTTATCCAGGACTAAATTCTAACCAGAGTGTTATCCATGTGGCTACATTCTAAGCAGAGTGTTATCCAGGACTACATTCTAACCAGCGTGTTATCCATGTGGCTACATTCTAACCAGAGTATTATCAAGGACTACATTCTAACCAGAGTGTTATCCATGTGGCTACATTCTAACCAGAGTATTATCAAGTACTACATTCTAACCAGAGTGTTATCCATGTGGCTACATTCTAACCAGAGTATTATCAAGGACTACATTCTAACCAGAGTGTTATCCAGGACTACATTCTAACCAGAGTGTTATCCATGTGGCTACATTCTAACCAGAGTGTTATCCATGTGGCTACATTCTAACCAGAGTGCTATCCATGTGGCTACATTCTAACCAGAGTGTTATCCATGTGGCTACATTCTAACCAGAGTGTTATTCCTGTGGCTACATTCTAACCAGAGTGTTATCCAGGACTACATTCTAACCAGTGTGTTATCCATGTGGCTACATTCTAACCAGAGTATTATCAAGGACTACATTCTAACCAGAGTGTTATCCATGTGGCTACATTCTAACCAGAGTATTATCAAGGACTACATTCTAACCAGAGTGTTATCCAGGACTACATTCTAACCAGAGTGTTATCCATGTGGCTACATTCTAACCAGAGTGTTATCCATGTGGCTACATTCTAACCAGAGTGTTATCCATGTGGCTACATTCTAACCAGAGTGCTATCCATGTGGCTACATTCTAACCAGAGTGTTATCCATGTGGCTACATTCTAACCAGAGTGTTATCCATGTGGCTACATTCTAACCAGAGTGTTATCCAGGACTACATTCTAACCAGAGTGTTATCCATGTGGCTACATTCTAACCAGAGTGTTATCCATGTGGCTACATTCTAACCAGAGTGTTATCCATGTGGCTACATTCTAACCAGTGTGTTATCCATGTGGCTACATTCAAACCAGAGTGTTATACAGGACTACATTCTAACCAGAGTGTTATCCATGTGGCTACATTCAAACCAGAGTGTTATCCAGGACTACATTCTAACCAGAGTGTTATCCATGTGGCTACATTCTAACCAGAGTGTTATCCATGTGGCTACATTCTAACCAGAGTGTTATCCATGTGGCTACATTCTAACCAGAGTGTTATACATGTGGCTACATTCTAACCAGAGTGTTATTCCTGTGGCTACATTCTAACCAGAGTGTTATCCAGGACTAAAATCTAACCAGAGTGTTATCCATGTGGCTACATTCTAACCAGAGTATTATCAAGGACTACATTCTAACCAGAGTGCTATCCATGTGACTACATTCTAACCAGAGTGTTATCCATGTGGCTACATTCTAACCAGCGTGTTATCCATGTGGCTACATTCTAACCAGAGTGTTATCCATGTGGCTACATTCTAACCAGAGTGCTATCCATGTGGCTACATTCTAACCAGAGTGTTATACATGTGGCTACATTCTAACCAGAGTGTTATCCATGTGGCTACATTCTAACCAGAGTGTTATTCCTGTGGCTACATTCTAACCAGAGTGTTATCCAGGACTACATTCTAACCAGTGTGTTATCCATGTGGCTACATTCTAACCAGAGTATTATCAAGGACTACATTCTAACCAGAGTGTTATCCATGTGGCTACATTCTAACCAGAGTATTATCAAGGACTACATTCTAACCAGAGTGTTATCCAGGACTACATTCTAACCAGAGTGTTATACATGTGGCTACATTCTAACCAGAGTGTTATCCATGTGGCTACATTCTAACCAGAGTGTTATCCATGTGGCTACATTCTAACCAGAGTGCTATCCATGTGGCTACATTCTAACCAGAGTGTTATCCATGTGGCTACATTCTAACCAGAGTGTTATCCATGTGGCTACATTCTAACCAGAGTGTTATCCAGGACTACATTCTAACCAGAGTGTTATCCATGTGGCTACATTCTAACCAGAGTGTTATCCAGGACTACATTCTAACCAGAGTGTTATCCATGTGGCTACATTCTAACCAGAGTGTTATCCATGTGGCTACATTCTAACCAGAGTGTTATCCATGTGGCTACATTCTAACCAGTGTGTTATCCATGTGGCTACATTCAAACCAGAGTGTTATACAGGACTACATTCTAACCAGAGTGTTATCCATGTGGCTACATTCAAACCAGAGTGTTATCCAGGACTACATTCTAACCAGAGTGTTATCCATGTGGCTACATTCTAACCAGAGTGTTATCCATGTGGCTACATTCTAACCAGAGTGTTATTCCTGTGGCTACATTCTAACCAGAGTGTTATCCAGGACTAAATTCTAACCAGAGTGTTATCCATGTGGCTACATTCTAAGCAGAGTGTTATCCAGGACTACATTCTAACCAGCGTGTTATCCATGTGGCTACATTCTAACCAGAGTATTATCAAGGACTACATTCTAACCAGAGTGTTATCCATGTGGCTACATTCTAACCAGAGTATTATCAAGTACTACATTCTAACCAGAGTGTTATCCATGTGGCTACATTCTAACCAGAGTATTATCAAGGACTACATTCTAACCAGAGTGTTATCCAGGACTACATTCTAACCAGAGTGTTATCCATGTGGCTACATTCTAACCAGAGTGTTATCCATGTGGCTACATTCTAACCAGAGTGCTATCCATGTGGCTACATTCTAACCAGAGTGTTATCCATGTGGCTACATTCTAACCAGAGTGTTATTCCTGTGGCTACATTCTAACCAGAGTGTTATCCAGGACTACATTCTAACCAGTGTGTTATCCATGTGGCTACATTCTAACCAGAGTATTATCAAGGACTACATTCTAACCAGAGTGTTATCCATGTGGCTACATTCTAACCAGAGTATTATCAAGGACTACATTCTAACCAGAGTGTTATCCAGGACTACATTCTAACCAGAGTGTTATCCATGTGGCTACATTCTAACCAGAGTGTTATCCATGTGGCTACATTCTAACCAGAGTGTTATCCATGTGGCTACATTCTAACCAGAGTGCTATCCATGTCGCTACATTCTAACCAGAGTGTTATCCATGTGGCTACATTCTAACCAGAGTGTTATCCATGTGGCTACATTCTAACCAGAGTGTTATCCAGGACTACATTCTAACCAGAGTGTTATCCATGTGGCTACATTCTAACCAGAGTGTTATCCAGGACTACATTCTAACCAGAGTGTTATCCATGTGGCTACATTCTAACCAGAGTGTTATCCATGTGGCTACATTCTAACCAGAGTGTTATCCATGTGGCTACATTCTAACCAGTGTGTTATCCATGTGGCTACATTCAAACCAGAGTGTTATACAGGACTACATTCTAACCAGAGTGTTATCCATGTGGCTACATTCAAACCAGAGTGTTATCCAGGACTACATTCTAACCAGAGTGTTATCCATGTGGCTACATTCTAACCAGAGTGTTATCCATGTGGCTACATTCTAACCAGAGTGTTATCCATGTGGCTACATTCTAACCAGAGTGTTATACATGTGGCTACATTCTAACCAGAGTGTTATTCCTGTGGCTACATTCTAACCAGAGTGTTATCCAGGACTAAAATCTAACCAGAGTGTTATCCATGTGGCTACATTCTAACCAGAGTATTATCAAGGACTACATTCTAACCAGAGTGTTATCCATGTGGCTACATTCTAACCAGAGTGTTATCCAGGACTACATTCTAACCAGAGTGTTATCCATGCGGCTACATTCTAACCAGAGTATTATCAAGGACTACATTCTAACCAGAGTGTTATCCATGCGGCTACATTCTAACCAGAGTATTATCAAGTACTACATTCTAACCAGAGTGTTATCCATGTGGCTACATTCTAACCAGAGTATTATCAAGGACTACATTCTAACCAGAGTGTTATCCAGGACTACATTCTAACCAGAGTGTTATCCATGTGGCTACATTCTAACCAGAGTGTTATCCATGTGGCTACATTCTAACCAGAGTGCTATCCATGTGGCTACATTCTAACCAGAGTGTTATCCATGTGGCTACATTCTAACCAGAGTGTTATTCCTGTGGCTATATTCTAACCAGAGTGTTATCCAGGACTACATTCTAACCAGAGTGGTATCCATGTGGCTACATTCTAACCAGAGTATTATCAAGGACTACATTCTAACCAGAGTGTTATCCATGTGGCTACATTCTAACCAGAGTGTTATCCAGGACTACATTCTAACCAGAGTGTTATCCATGTGGCTACATTCTAACCAGAGTGTTATCCATGTGGCTACATTCTAACCAGAGTGTTATCCATGTGGCTACATTCTAACCAGAGTGTTATCCATGTGGCTACATTCTAACCAGAGTATTATCAAGTACTACATTCTAACCAGAGTGTTATCCATGTGGCTACATTCTAACCAGAGTATTATCAAGGACTACATTCTAACCAGAGTGTTATCCAGGACTACATTCTAACCAGAGTGTTATCCATGTGGCTACATTCTAACCAGAGTGTTATCCATGTGGCTACATTCTAACCAGAGTGCTATCCATGTGGCTACATTCTAACCAGAGTGTTATCCATGTGGCTACATTCTAACCAGAGTGTTATTCCTGTGGCTATATTCTAACCAGAGTGTTATCCAGGACTACATTCTAACCAGAGTGGTATCCATGTGGCTACATTCTAACCAGAGTGTTATCCATGTGGCTACATTCAAACCAGAGTGTTATCCATGTGACTACATTCTAACCAGAGTGTTATTCCTGTGGCTACATTCTAACCAGAGTGTTATCCAGGACTACATTCTAACCAGAGTGTTATCCATGTGGCTACATTCTAACCAGAGTATTATCAAGGACTACATTCTAACCAGAGTGTTATCCATGTGGCTACATTCTAACCAGAGTGTTATCCAGGACTACATTCTAACCAGAGTGTTATCCATGTGGCTACATTCTAACCAGAGTATTATCAAGGACTACATTCTAACCAGAGTGTTATCCCTGTGGCTACATTCTAACCAGAGTATTATCAAGGACTACATTCTAACCAGAGTGTTATCCAGGACTAC
This sequence comes from Notolepis coatsorum, assembly GCF_963971535.1. Lineage (NCBI taxonomy): Eukaryota > Metazoa > Chordata > Actinopteri > Aulopiformes > Paralepididae > Notolepis > Notolepis coatsorum. The sequence continues at coordinate 129,271 of NW_028169383.1, read as the reverse complement.
ATTCTAACCAGAGTGTTATCCATGTGGCTACATTCTAACCAGAGTGTTATCCATGTGGCTACATTCTAACCAGCGTGTTATCCATGTGGCTACATTCTAACCAGAGTGTTATCCATGTGGCTACATTCTAACCAGAGTGCTATCCATGTGGCTACATTCTAACCAGAGTGTTATACATGTGGCTACATTCTAACCAGAGTGTTATCCATGTGGCTACATTCTAACCAGAGTGTTATCCATGTGGCTACATTCTAACCAGAGTGTTATCCATGTGGCTACATTCTAACCAGAGTGTTATTCCTGTGGCTACATTCTAACCAGAGTGTTATCCAGGACTACATTCTAACCAGAGTGTTATCCATGTGGCTACATTCTAACCAGAGTATTATCAAGGACTACATTCTAACCAGAGTGTTATCCATGTGGCTACATTCAAACCAGAGTGTTATCCAGGACTACATTCTAACCAGAGTGTTATCCATGTGGCTACATTCTAACCAGAGTGTTATCCATGTGGCTACATTCTAACCAGAGTGTTATCCATGTGGCTACATTCTAACCAGAGTGTTATACATGTGGCTACATTCTAACCAGAGTGTTATTCCTGTGGCTACATTCTAACCAGAGTGTTATCCAGGACTAAATTCTAACCAGAGTGTTATCCATGTGGCTACATTCTAACCAGAGTATTATCAAGGACTACATTCTAACCAGAGTGTTATCCATGTGGCTACATTCTAACCAGAGTGTTATCCAGGACTACATTCTAACCAGAGTGTTATCCATGTGGCTACATTCTAACCAGAGTATTATCAAGGACTACATTCTAACCAGAGTGTTATCCATGTGGCTACATTCTAACCAGAGTATTATCAAGTACTACATTCTAACCAGAGTGTTATCCATGTGGCTACATTCTAACCAGAGTATTATCAAGGACTACATTCTAACCAGAGTGTTATCCAGGACTACATTCTAACCAGAGTGTTATCCATGTGGCTACATTCTAACCAGAGTGTTATCCATGTGGCTACATTCTAACCAGAGTGCTATCCATGTGGCTACATTCTAACCAGAGTGTTATCCATGTGGCTACATTCTAACCAGAGTGTTATCCATGTGGCTACATTCTAACCAGAGTGTTATCCATGTGGCTACATTCTAACCAGAGTGTTATCCAGGACTACATTCTAACCAGAGTGTTATCCATGTGGCTACATTCTAACCAGAGTGTTATCCATGTGGCTACATTCTAACCAGAGTGTTATCCAGGACTAAATTCTAACCAGAGTGTTATCCATGTGGCTACATTCTAACCAGAGTATTATCAAGGACTACATTCTAACCAGAGTGTTATCCATGTGGCTACATTCTAACCAGAGTGTTATCCAGGACTACATTCTAACCAGAGTGTTATCCATGTGGCTACATTCTAACCAGAGTATTATCAAGGACTACATTCTAACCAGAGTGTTATCCATGTGGCTACATTCTAACCAGAGTATTATCAAGGACTACATTCTAACCAGAGTGTTATCCATGTGGCTACATTCTAACCAGAGTATTATCAAGGACTACATTCTAACCAGAGTGTTATCCAGGACTACATTCTAACCAGAGTGTTATCCATGTGGCTACATTCTAACCAGAGTGTTATCCATGTGGCTACATTCTAACCAGAGTGCTATCCATGTGGCTACATTCTAACCAGAGTGTTATCCATGTGGCTACATTCTAACCAGAGTGTTATTCCTGTGGCTACATTCTAACCAGAGTGTTATCCAGGACTACATTCTAACCAGTGTGTTATCCATGTGGCTACATTCTAACCAGAGTATTATCAAGGACTACATTCTAACCAGAGTGTTATGCATGTGGCTACATTCTAACCAGAGTATTATCAAGGACTACATTCTAACCAGAGTGTTATCCAGGACTACATTCTAACCAGAGTGTTATACATGTGGCTACATTCTAACCAGAGTGTTATCCATGTGGCTACATTCTAACCAGAGTGTTATCCATGTGGCTACATTCTAACCAGAGTGCTATCCATGTGGCTACATTCTAACCAGAGTGTTATCCATGTGGCTACATTCTAACCAGAGTGTTATCCATGTGGCTACATTCTAACCAGAGTGTTATCCAGGACTACATTCTAACCAGAGTGTTATCCATGTGGCTACATTCTAACCAGAGTGTTATCCAGGACTACATTCTAACCAGAGTGTTATCCATGTGGCTACATTCTAACCAGAGTGTTATCCATGTGGCTACATTCTAACCAGAGTGTTATCCATGTGGCTACATTCTAACCAGTGTGTTATCCATGTGGCTACATTCAAACCAGAGTGTTATACAGGACTACATTCTAACCAGAGTGTTATCCATGTGGCTACATTCTAACCAGAGTGTTATCCAGGACTAAATTCTAACCAGAGTGTTATCCATGTGGCTACATTCTAACCAGAGTATTATCAAGGACTACATTCTAACCAGAGTGTTATCCATGTGGCTACATTCTAACCAGAGTGTTATCCAGGACTACATTCTAACCAGAGTGTTATCCATGTGGCTACATTCTAACCAGAGTATTATCAAGGACTACATTCTAACCAGAGTGTTATCCATGTGGCTACATTCTAACCAGAGTATTATCAAGGACTACATTCTAACCAGAGTGTTATCCATGTGGCTACATTCTAACCAGAGTATTATCAAGGACTACATTCTAACCAGAGTGTTATCCAGGACTACATTCTAACCAGAGTGTTATCCATGTGGCTACATTCTAACCAGAGTGTTATCCATGTGGCTACATTCTAACCAGAGTGCTATCCATGTGGCTACATTCTAACCAGAGTGTTATCCATGTGGCTACATTCTAACCAGAGTGTTATTCCTGTGGCTACATTCTAACCAGAGTGTTATCCAGGACTACATTCTAACCAGTGTGTTATCCATGTGGCTACATTCTAACCAGAGTATTATCAAGGACTACATTCTAACCAGAGTGTTATGCATGTGGCTACATTCTAACCAGAGTATTATCAAGGACTACATTCTAACCAGAGTGTTATCCAGGACTACATTCTAACCAGAGTGTTATACATGTGGCTACATTCTAACCAGAGTGTTATCCATGTGGCTACATTCTAACCAGAGTGTTATCCATGTGGCTACATTCTAACCAGAGTGCTATCCATGTGGCTACATTCTAACCAGAGTGTTATCCATGTGGCTACATTCTAACCAGAGTGTTATCCATGTGGCTACATTCTAACCAGAGTGTTATCCAGGACTACATTCTAACCAGAGTGTTATCCATGTGGCTACATTCTAACCAGAGTGTTATCCAGGACTACATTCTAACCAGAGTGTTATCCATGTGGCTACATTCTAACCAGAGTGTTATCCATGTGGCTACATTCTAACCAGAGTGTTATCCATGTGGCTACATTCTAACCAGTGTGTTATCCATGTGGCTACATTCAAACCAGAGTGTTATACAGGACTACATTCTAACCAGAGTGTTATCCATGTGGCTACATTCAAACCAGAGTGTTATCCAGGACTACATTCTAACCAGAGTGTTATCCATGTGGCTACATTCTAACCAGAGTGTTATCCATGTGGCTACATTCTAACCAGAGTGTTATCCATGTGGCTACATTCTAACCAGAGTGTTATACATGTGGCTACATTCTAACCAGAGTGTTATTCCTGTGGCTACATTCTAACCAGAGTATTATCAATGACTACATTCTAACCAGAGTGTTATCCATGTGGCTACATTCTAACCAGAGTGTTATCCAGGACTAAAATCTAACCAGAGTGTTATCCATGTGGCTACATTCTAACCAGAGTATTATCAATGACTACATTCTAACCAGAGTGTTATCCATGTGGCTACATTCTAACCAGAGTGTTATCCAGGACTACATTCTAACCAGAGTGTTATCCATGCGGCTACATTCTAACCAGAGTATTATCAAGGACTACATTCTAACCAGAGTGTTATCCATGTGGCTACATTCTAACCAGAGTATTATCAAGTACTACATTCTAACCAGAGTGTTATCCATGTGGCTACATTCTAACCAGAGTATTATCAAGGACTACATTCTAACCAGAGTGTTATCCAGGACTACATTCTAACCAGAGTGTTATCCATGTGGCTACATTCTAACCAGAGTGTTATCCATGTGGCTACATTCTAACCAGAGTGCTATCCATGTGGCTACATTCTAACCAGAGTGTTATCCATGTGGCTACATTCTAACCAGAGTGTTATTGCTGTGGCTATATTCTAACCAGAGTGTTATCCAGGACTACATTCTAACCAGAGTGGTATCCATGTGGCTACATTCTAACCAGAGTATTATCAAGGACTACATTCTAACCAGAGTGTTATCCATGTGGCTACATTCTAACCAGAGTGTTATCCAGGACTACATTCTAACCAGAGTGTTATCCATGTGGCTACATTCTAACCAGAGTGTTATGGTTTGACACCGACCCCAAACGCAACGACACAAGAGAGTTGGATTCAGAGTTGCCAAATACAAGGGCTTGTTTATTTGGTGACTAGAATAAGTGAAACAGGGAAAGCAGGTCAACAAGAACAGGTACAATGAACAAGGGGCAAAGTTCTGCTGCTCTGCAGCTTCTCCCGGAAGGGTAGTCTTGGGAAGCAGGAGCAGACCTCTTTACCGCTCTGCAGACTCTCACGGCGGACCTCTCAGATGTTGTGCAAGACCGAGAGAGGGAGAGAGGGAACGGGTCAGTGACAGAGCAGACTTGAAAACGAGCTGGAGGACAGGGTGTTATATTCTTCGTGTTAAACAACACAGTGATGTGCAATATTCCAAAAACAGCCCAAGTGAAATATCTTCATGTAATCACACAGTGAGCAAAATCCATACACCGTCCAAAAGTGAAATACTATCTTCGTGTAAACACACAGTGAGCAAAAATCCAAACACAGTCCAAATGTGAGACAATATCTTCGTGTAAATACACAGTGAGCAAAAATCCAAACACAGTCCAAATGTGAAATAATATCTTCGTGTAAATACACAGTGGGAGGTGGAAGATCCCAAAATGTTATTCCATAAAGGATAGGGCAAAACGATAAAGGCTGGGTGAGTGACTGTCTGACAAAAAGGTGGTAGACTTCAGTGTAAAGGTTACACACGAAAATCGGAAAAGGTCAAGACAGTCAATCTAGATAAACTCACCCAGACGAGCTGCGTAAAAGGAACAGGAACAAACAGTGGAGGCGAGCGCGCGCCACGGAGCAGGTATCCAAGCGAAGGCTTCTAGGAATTTCCTGGAGATTAGCACAGTGAAACAGAAGCAACGGGGAAAAACATCCAGCGACAAATCAAGACGAACCAACAACTTAGGGTGGGGAAAACGGGGTATAAATAATGAGGGATCGATTGATTGAAAGGCAGTGACAGCTGGGGAATGTGATTGAAAAGCGTGGGGAAGTGAGGGAACCAATCAGCGACGTCTCAGATGACGTCAGCGGGGAGAAACGTGTGAACGAGGGAATTGAAATACTTGACAGAAAAAATGAATGAAAACAAAGCGAGGGTGGTTAAAGGAACAGAACGAGTGAGAAGGCAAGGACAGAAACCTCACAGTACCCCCCCCTCAACGGGAGCCGCCCGGCGACCAGGCCGACCCGGCTCGTCAGGATGGGCCCGATGGAAGTCGGTGATCAAGCCGGGATCCACGATGAGCTGCCGGGAGACCCAGCTACGCTCCTCAGGGCCGTAACCCTCCCAGTCCACCAGGTATTGGAATCCCCGGCCCCGCCGACGAACGCCCATCAACCGGCGGACCTGCCACTGGGGGTGACCATCCACTAGCACAGGAGGCGGTGGATCAGGAGCCGGAGGCATAAGGGGACTGAGGGAGACGGGCTTAACCCGGGAGACATGGAACACGGGGTGGATGTGCATGGATGCAGGAAGCTTCAGACGCAGGGCCGCCGGACTGAGTACCTTCAGGACCTCGAAAGGACCGACGAAGCGAGGGTTGAGCTTCTTGGCCGAGGACCGTAGCGGGAGGTCCCTTGCGGAGAGCCACACCCTCTGCCCAGGGCGGTAAGTCGGCGCAGGAACCCGGCGCCGGTCGGCACCACGACAGGCGCGCTCAGACGTCCGGAGCAGCGGACCAATCATCACAGTACTTCAAGAAGCCCGTGGTGGGGAAAGAGCCAAACCTTACAGCACCCGGCGACCCACACGGCCCCGGCCTGCCCGGACGGGACCCAAGGAAGCCGGCGATCAGGGGCACTGGAGAGGGGGACAAAGACAGAGGCCCGGAGAGGGGGACCGGAGACGTGGACAGAGGACCGGCGAGGGAGGCCGGAGACGGGGACTGGGACCCGACAGCGGAGGCCGGGCACAGGGACAGAGAACCGGCGAGGGAGGCCGGAGACGAGGACTGGGACCCGGTGAGGGGGCTGGACGGCACCCGAAGACACCGGGCACGACAGGAGGGGCTCCACCCCTTGATGGCACCGGAGGACCAGGCGATGTGGGGCTCGTGCAGCGCGAGCCCCACAAGTGTCTCCAATTGCCGTGCCCGGCCAAGAGGACCAGGCTCGCCAAGACCCCGGGAGGTCGTGGTCCTCGGGGGGTACGTCTGGGGTACCGAAATCCTCCTCGAGGTCGTGGTCCTCGGGGGGTGCGTCTGGGGGTCCCCGTCGGGTTCTCTCACGTATTCTCTCCTGGAGGCGTCCGTCGACGCGGATGGCGAGGCTGAACAGGTCCTCGAGGGAACCAGGTTCCTCCTGGGTCGCGAGCTGGTCCCTGACTGCGTCACAGAGCCCCCTCATGAAGGTTAGGCGAAGAGCAGGTTCGTTCCATCCACTCTCCACCGCCGCCAGTCGAAACTCCATGACATAGTCCGTCACCCTGCCGCTCCCCTGTCGGAAGGTCCCCAACCGGGCTCCAGGGTCCAGACCTCGGGCTGGATGGTGGAACACTCTGCGGAGCTCCGCCACGAAGTCCGGGTAGGAGAACAAAAAATCTGCCTCCATTGCCCAGGAGGAAGTGACCCACTGGGCAGCATGGCCTGAAAGTAGGTTGGTTATATAAGCCACTTGGGACCCACGAGCAGAAAAACGGCTTGGTTGATGACGGAAAACCAACTCACATTGCATGATGAATGTGGCACACTCCTCGGGATTACCGTCGAACAGCCGTGGGACGGAGAGAAGGGGTTCCCGAGATGCGAGATCTGCTGGGGCTGCGGGGAATGTTCCTGAAGGGTGTGAGAGGTGAAAGGCATTAACGGTGTCGCCCAGCGAGTGAAGCTGAGCGAGAATGTCGGACTGTTGTCCCGCCAAAGCGGCCATTGAACCTTGAACAAGCAGGACCTGCTCTCGGAGTCCCTGTACAGCAGCTGCAGCCGCATCCAGCTGTAGGGCGTGTTCCTTGGCTGACTCTAACTGGACTGCCGCTGCTGTGCTGACTCTCTTGCGGGCGCAGACTGCGCAGGCCAGTACGAACCCCTTGACGTCGTTCCTCATGGTGGGCCACCAGAATCGACGAGCCAGGAGGGAGAACGTGCGATGAACGCCCGGGTGGCAGGCGAACCGGCTGGTATGGCCCCACTGGAGGACCCGGGACCGGACTGAGTTGGGGACAAAGAGACGGTTAACAGGTACATTGCCTGGAGCGCGATGGAAGCGTAGGGCACGCCTTACCACCCCCTCGATGCCCAAGGTGACTACTCTCTCTGTGTCGGCTGGGGTCGTCATTGGTTGGTTCGTAATGTTATGGTTTGACACCGACCCCAAACGCAACGACACAAGAGAGTTGGATTCAGAGTTGCCAAATACAAGGGCTTGTTTATTTGGTGACTAGAATAAGTGAAACAGGGAAAGCAGGTCAACAAGAACAGGTACAATGAACAAGGGGCAAAGTTCTGCTGCTCTGCAGCTTCTCCCGGAAGGGTAGTCTTGGGAAGCAGGAGCAGACCTCTTTACCGCTCTGCAGACTCTCACGGCGGACCTCTCAGATGTTGTGCAAGACCGAGAGAGGGAGAGAGGGAACGGGTCAGTGACAGAGCAGACTTGAAAACGAGCTGGAGGACAGGGTGTTATATTCTTCGTGTTAAACAACACAGTGATGTGCAATATTCCAAAAACAGCCCAAGTGAAATATCTTCATGTAATCACACAGTGAGCAAAATCCATACACCGTCCAAAAGTGAAATACTATCTTCGTGTAAACACACAGTGAGCAAAAATCCAAACACAGTCCAAATGTGAGACAATATCTTCGTGTAAATACACAGTGAGCAAAAATCCAAACACAGTCCAAATGTGAAATAATATCTTCGTGTAAATACACAGTGGGAGGTGGAAGATCCCAAAATATTATTCCATAAAGGATAGGGCAAAACGATAAAGGCTGGGTGAGTGACTGTCTGACAAAAAGGTGGTAGACTTCAGTGTAAAGGTTACACACGAAAATCGGAAAAGGTCAAGACAGTCAATCTAGATAAACTCACCCAGACGAGCTGCGTAAAAGGAACAGGAACAAACAGTGGAGGCGAGCGCGCGCCACGGAGCAGGTATCCAAGCGAAGGCTTCTAGGAATTTCCTGGAGATTAGCACAGTGAAACAGAAGCAACGGGGAAAAACATCCAGCGACAAATCAAGACGAACCAACAACTTAGGGTGGGGAAAACGGGGTATAAATAATGAGGGATCGATTGATTGAAAGGCAGTGACAGCTGGGGAATGTGATTGAAAAGCGTGGGGAAGTGAGGGAACCAATCAGCGACGTCTCAGATGACGTCAGCGGGGAGAAACGTGTGAACGAGGGAATTGAAATACTTGACAGAAAAAATGAATGAAAACAAAGCGAGGGTGGTTAAAGGAACAGAACGAGTGAGAAGGCAAGGACAGAAACCTCACACAGAGTGTTATCCATGTGGCTACATTCTAACCAGAGTGTTATCCATGTGGCTACATTCTAACCAGAGTGTTATACATGTGGCTACATTCTAACCAGAGTGTTATTCCTGTGGCTACATTCTAACCAGAGTGTTATCCAGGACTAAAATCTAACCAGAGTGTTATCCATGTGGCTACATTCTAACCAGAGTATTATCAAGGACTACATTCTAACCAGAGTGTTATCCATGTGGCTACATTCTAACCAGAGTGTTATCCAGGACTACATTCTAACCAGAGTGTTATCCATGTGGCTACATTCTAACCAGAGTATTATCAAGGACTACATTCTAACCAGAGTGTTATCCATGTGGCTACATTCTAACCAGAGTATTATCAAGTACTACATTCTAACCAGAGTGTTATCCATGTGGCTACATTCTAACCAGAGTATTATCAAGGACTACATTCTAACCAGAGTGTTATCCAGGACTACATTCTAACCAGAGTGTTATCCATGTGGCTACATTCTAACCAGAGTGTTATCCATGTGGCTACATTCTAACCAGAGTGCTATCCATGTGGCTACATTCTAACCAGAGTGTTATCCATGTGGCTACATTCTAACCAGAGTGTTATTCCTGTGGCTATATTCTAACCAGAGTGTTATCCAGGACTACATTCTAACCAGAGTGGTATCCATGTGGCTACATTCTAACCAGAGTATTATCAAGGACTACATTCTAACCAGAGTGTTATCCATGTGGCTACATTCAAACCAGAGTGTTATCCAGGACTACATTCTAACCAGAGTGTTATCCATGTGGCTACATTCTAACCAGAGTGTTATCCATGTGGCTACATTCTAACCAGAGTGTTATCCATGTGGCTACATTCTAACCAGAGTATTATCAAGTACTACATTCTAACCAGAGTGTTATCCATGTGGCTACATTCTAACCAGAGTATTATCAAGGACTACATTCTAACCAGAGTGTTATCCAGGACTACATTCTAACCAGAGTGTTATCCATGTGGCTACATTCTAACCAGAGTGTTATCCATGTGGCTACATTCTAACCAGAGTGCTATCCATGTGGCTACATTCTAACCAGAGTGTTATCCATGTGGCTACATTCTAACCAGAGTGTTATTCCTGTGGCTATTGTGGTATAATATATAATGTTCTCATGTAAATATAGTCCCCTCCCCTATATCCCCTTACCTGTGCCCCCCCCCTCTCTGTGGAATAAGACACTCCCCTCCCCTGTGTCCCCATTACCTGTACCCCCCCCCCATCTGACCTATCAAATGGGACCACACCCCCTCCTGTTAACTATATAGATCTCCTCTTGAGATCTATCCAGGCTTTTTACCTGGGTAATTTCAGCTGATCACCTGGGGCGAGAGCCTCAGCCATTCTCTCTATGTATTCTATCTGTTTGGTTAATAAACCTTGTTATTATCCAAGCCTCGGTTGACTGAGACATTCTTCATCAGGATATCCACAAATATCCCACAATTGGCGTCTACGAACTTGTGACGGACTTTTTGCGTCCTCCCGGCATGCTGTATCGTTTCATCTATACAGAGAAAAGTGAGTATATAGACTGGTCGACCAAAAAAAAATGTATGGAAAGGAATTAAAACCTTCCTGCTTTTCTCTGTGCCAGGTGAATATTACAGAATGTTGTCAAATATTGAGATCATGGCTGAGTAAGAATAATGTGCATTAATATATCTGATCTGTATTGAGAATCGTTACCAGGGCGCGCGTGCACCTGGGTCCTTTATCAGGCGGTTCTGAGAGGATGGGTTATAGTGCTATTCCCAAAAGTTTAGGCACAAAGGTTGAAGTGCTATTCCTGGGTCGAGTCGGAGCCGACCAAAAGCTAAGGCACACACAGGTTGTTGGATTGCTACCCCTAGTCTAGCTGATGCAGACTAAAAATATAGGCAACAAAATAGATACGTGAGCTTATTATGATGTGATATCCTTGGAAAACGCTACTCTGTTAAAAACGTTCTGTGATTCCTTTGCAAAGAGGCGGGAAGTAGGACCGAGAAGCTGATAGAATCATAATTAGAAATTACCAGAGTAGCGTCATAATATTCATTGTTTCAACCTCAAACTAAGCTCACAATCTCTTCCATTTCCTGAAAACGATGTATTTTGGATTAAATTAACCAATTGATCAATACAGATAGCGGGAAGATGATCACGCGATGTCCTAGTTAGTACATGATTACGCGATGTCCCGGGAGTACGTAAATGTACATTAAACGGGACATCAGTCGCGGAAAGTACATTAAACAGGACGTTAGTCTCGGGTTAAGAGGCCGAGAGTATGATTAAAAGGTATATATAATCTAATATATCGCTGGTAAATTTCGAAGTCAGGTTCGGTCGTTATGATTTTAATAACGATGTGTAGTTATATATCAAGGGTATGAATGCCTTGTCGCAACAGATGTTGGTCGACTAAACGTACAGCGATCCAATACAGTCAGATATACACACACGTTAACTTATATGTATTAATGTTTGTTTGTCTGTTTTAAGTCTCGTTTGTATGTGCACAAGTATTATAGGACCCGTCGCGTTGCTTTATTGAGTCAAGAACCGGCTGCGGATAGCGCGACGAGCATTGAGAGACGAGTTACCGTTATACAAAGAATAACATTGAAGTGCAGTTCACGGGAACAAACTAGGATAGTAATTTCCGGATTCCGCAGAACACCGGCCCACGGGAACGGCCATTTGGGGAAGTATAGTTTTATCGTTTCAGTTTGTTTACGTTTCACATATGCACAGGCGCGTTCATTCGGTAACAAAACGCTGGTATAGGAATTCCAGGCTATTGAGAGCTCGTGGGAAAAATACTGTATGAATTACAAAGCGTTATTTCCGAGGCGAATGAGAACACACGAACGTCGCATGGAGCAATGACGTGACGCGCCGTGAAGTTATTATTTTATATTAAACTATCCATAAGCGAACGTAAAGTGTAATGTGCCCAAAGCCAAGGGTGCGTGAAATCCACGTGTAGTATATGTTTTATTTGTATATGTATGTGCGCGCTGCTATTGGAAAATGTTGAGTTGTAGTGGCGAGATGCGGGTTGCTGACGACACGTAACGGATCCAACGTCAACAAAACAGCTTTCCCCGGTGAGTATGAAAATCATAAATATAGATGCTTTGATTGATTGATTGAAAACTTTATTAACAGATTGCAGAATGGGTACAATACAGCACAGCTCAACACACAATTGTTAAGGGGATGCAGACCAGAGAGAGACTTTAGTCTTGTTTACATCAGGGTCCCCCATTTTCAATACCAGATTTGTTTACATCAGGGTCCCCCATTTTCAATTTATCAGGACATATTATGACATACATGACATACAGATAGTCAGTACTGCTACATCTGTACATTTATGACATACCAGATTTGCAAATTCAGTACTGTTTGTGATACAAAAGGAGCCAAGAAAAGGGAGTCATTTGACGTAGAAACTGTACATATACACAACTATCAGTTACAGCAAATTACAACTATCTCAGATCACTTGAGTGTTTATGTTGCTTTATGACGTAGAAACTGTACATATACACAACTATCAGTTACAGCAAATTACAACTATCTCAGATCACTTGAGTGTTTATGTTGCTTTAATTTACACATTATAAGTCACATAAAGCTAATTACAATGTCTGTTTCAGAATTATAATACATCTGTGGGCGTACCCTGACCAATACGGGGAGCTAAACAAACACTTCCGATTCCCAGTATATGGCAGTACAGGAATTGTCCACATAAACAGCGTTAGATTAGACTTTATAAGCTTTCAATGTTGAAAAACTTGGGCACAAACAACATAGATCATGTTTAAAAGTAAGATGTTTAGGTTATATTCACTTGAGTTAATGTGTTTATCTAAAGAACCAATGAAAGATAACTAGCCCTTTCCATTGTAAGACATTTTTAAACATGATTCAAAATGTGTGGGTCCACATTCATATGATGCTTGTGTACATATGCGATATGATTGATAAATGATAACACTATCATTTATCCTAGAACGGGATGGATGAGATCTAGCTAATGTTTGTTGAGCACACAGACAGTCAAAGAGGATTCACCCAGATCTTAGAAAAGAGTGGAAAATTAACATGTGTTTGTATTTACAGATCTGGCTCTGAGGCGAGATGCAAAACAGTGAATGACTACACCCAAATTGTATCACAAAAGACAGAAAATCCAACAATTTGCATGTCAACCGAGAGACAGTGCAGAGCTGAGAGACAATCGATTGACCATTTGGAACAAATCTACATCCAAAACACCCACATGTAAATTTCTTCAGAGTGGGCACTTGGGAGACAAAGCAATGCAAATGCCTGCACTCGTGACCACAGACTTGATGAACTCACCTGGCGATGGATGGCAACAGAGAACCACTTAATTAACATGAATTAGACACCGGTGATGAATTTGCAGTTATGAAAATCTACCTAACTCCCATACTAACAATAACTAACCAGTCGTTTTCATCATCTCTTTTCAAAAGGCACATGAATTAGAGAAGTGCCCGAGATGAAAGATTAATGATGAAAACAACTACTTACAATCCCCTCCTTCTATTCTCTGTTTATAACCAATAACATGCATGACTATTCCTTAGACTATTCTTTTAACAACTAATACTTTCCATGACTGCAAAATTATCAACCACCAAAATTGCAGCACAATTATCTAAATGTACAAGATATCAACAACATTGATCATTTAGCTGACACTTTTATCCAAAGCGACTCACAGGTTCTGTACGACAGGACATCAGGCAAGGCACACCTCTATCAGCTGAGTAACAATGGTCATCAAAGTGTTGAGTGCTACAGTGTAGATTAGTTTATTAGGACAAATGCATGACAGTAAGGTTAGTTAGGGTTAGATGATAAGAAATGATTGTTTTTCATGCAAAATTAACTGGCTACCTAGATTTTATGTTTTTTCCCCATGCTATGCTATGATGAGCCACACTGAGATGTGAAGAACAACCGAGAAGTCATGGCGAGGTAAGTATCTTGAAGAAGCACACCATCGTACGCGGCCTGAGGTGAGATCAACTTCAATTTAAGACCATCAGAATATGAAGACAAGGAGCTATTTTATCTGATTCAAAACTTTGGCCATTCATTTACAAATTTTATTTAAAGCCTAATGCTGTAAGATCTAGTTAGATACAAAATCTGATAAAATTGTAGTGAATGTGACCTTCTTGACGTAAAGAATCACTGCTAATGCAATTGGCTTGCATTTCCTATTGTCAATTAAGTGATTTTATTTACAATGAATTGAATTAATCCCAAAATGATTTTCCACTTTAGCAGAAAGGCGTTGAATCATTTATGTGAGGAGTTTTCTAAGGCAGTGTTTATCACCCTCAGATCACGAATTGGTGAGAGGACAGGACGAGTGAGACGACGCGTGACCTGAACCACGAAGCTGCGGACACAACCAGAGGCGACGACAACAACCGTGGGAGAACCATCCAACCCAGCCCACAGACATCCCCAAGAAAGTGGAGCAGAGGACCACGAAGGAGACTGACCAAGGAGACACTGACGAAGAGGAGATCAACCGACACTGACGAAGAGGAGATCAACCTTTTGACGGCCTCCACCCCGGCACTGCAGACCACGACAGACCGAGATCAAGACGGAGTCTAACGTGGCTCTGTCGGACCACGGCGGGGAGCTGATCGTGGAGTCGGACAGCGGGATGGTGATCCACGAGACCCACGGCCTGGAGTGCAGCGAGTGCGGCGAGATCTTTGGCAGCATCGCCGACCTCCACCAGCACTTTGAGATCCACAAGGACATCAACCCGTACATCTGTGTCCATTGTGGCGAGAGCTTCGCCGTGGAGGCCAGCCTCAAGCAGCACATGAAAATCCACACGAAAGAAAAGGCGTACGCCCCCACCGGGGTCGAGATGGTCGGCAAGGGCGTCATCGACGCCTTCAACCTCAAGTCTCACCAGATGCCGGAGAAGCCCCATCAGTGCTCCGAGTGTAGCAAGAGCTTCGCGGCGGCCATCTCTCTCAGAGAACACATGAAGATGCACTCGGATGACAAGCCGTACAAGTGCACCCAGTGTAGGAAGAGCTTTGTACGCAGGAGGCATCTGAAGAAGCACCAGGAGCTCCACACACACGAGAAGCCGTACACCTGTGGCCAGTGCGGTAAAGGCTTCACCACATCCTCCAACCTGAAGCAGCACCAGAAGACCCACGCCGTGGGGGTAGTAGGGGACAAGCCCCATCGATGCACACAGTGTGCGAAGTGCTTTGCAACCGCGGCTATCTTGAAGGAGCACCAGAGGGGGGTCCACTCGGGAGAGAAGCCGTACAAATGCAACATGTGCCGGAAGAGTTTCGTTCGCAAGCGCCACCTGAAGAAACAAACCCATCACCTGCAAACGGGAACTGAAGTCCCCGACCATCAAGGTGGATTCCCATGACAAGATTGTCATCCGTGTGAGAAAGAGCGTCCTACTGACTAGCCACTACACCGGCGGGCCCTCGCCCTCCATCAAGTGGTACCGCAATGACGAGGAGAGGACAGCGAAACCAGCACAACACATTCAAAAACGCCCTGACCACCATGTCTCTGGGCCTGATGGGGGCTAAGCGTGAGCACAGTGGCAGACATGTGGTGGTGATGGAGAGCAGCGCAGACAAGTGACCCTTGACAGGGAATGGACGGCGACCAGTGAATATTCCCGACTGCATCGTCAAGAAGAGACACATAGCAAATGAGACTGTCTTACTGCCACACGACAGGCTCACAGAAACATCAACTGAATGTACGATACGTTCAACACACAGCAGGTCACACAGAAGGACACATCCCCGACCGAGAACAGATGATCAACACTTCACAGCAACTGTCAGATTCACAAACAAGAACTGTAATTTTATAATGACAATGAGAAATGATCACAGAGTCACATTGCAAAATGGTATTGTTAAACAGGGCAGAACCAGTTGAATTGTTCCAAGACACCAAGTTTGTTTTGACCACAGAACAATGCATAACGAGTTGAATTGTTCCAAGACACCAAGTTTGTTTTGACCACAGAACAATGCATAACGATTATCATAATCACCTTTTATATTAACCACTAGGTTAACGGTTTTCAATTTTATTTTGACACATTAGCCACTAAGGTAATGTCTATTGTATGTATTTATTTAATTTTTATGTGTTACTGTTTGACCCTGCCACACGACCGACAGAGAACACCTTGTCAACAACGACGCAACATCATTCAGATTAATACCTTCACAAGCAGGAAACTTTTCACACAATTGTATGTATCTGCAAAACGATGAACTAGGGATGTGATGAAAAGAAATCAATGAGAAAGCATTAACAATGGTTAGTAATAATGAGCTAAAATGTATTGCTGAAGGAAGAAGTGACCACATGATCACATCACATCACATTAGAATTACTTAGGTTACAAAATTGTATTGTCAGACAAGAAAGAATCAGTTGTTTTACTCTCTCATAGAAGAGGACATGTAACGTTGTTTTGCACCTGTATGGTGAACCATTGATAGTATATGCACTAGAATTACATACAGAAGCGATGCATAAGACGTTTTATCTCCTCATTTATAGAGAAGAAATGGAGAAAATTGCCTGATTCTAAGTAAAGACCAACAAAGCTGAGGCAATCACAGATGAAAGTGACACTCAAACTCAGATTAAATACAACTGGATCCTAAGTAATTTCATCAAGAATCATCACAAAATGTGCAAAAATATATATATATATTTGTGAACAGTTTCCCATAAGCAATCATGTTAGTTTTATTAACCACCAGGTTAACGGTTGTTAAAATGTTTTTGTACACATTAGCCTTATGTGTAAATCCTATTCCTAATAATTATGCACACAATTTTGTTTTTTTCCCCGTCAGTCACGACATGAACGACTGAAGGTATGCCAAGATATTTGCACAGCGATAGCTTCTAATGATTATGTTAATTGTTGTTTGATATCAGAGATGAGGACCAATCATTGATATAGGTATTTTGAGCGATTAATAAAAGAAAAGGGTGATATCTATTCCCACATCTCTGATATCAAAATAACACAGACCGCAGTCCAGTCGATCATGTCATGAATCATGTATGTAAATAATTCTATTTTAAACTGTTATGCCAGTTTAACCATCACATTGGCCAAAATTTTCATTATTTTAATTGTTTTCTATTTTCACTTTTACCTGTTCCAAACAATCCTGGTATATTATACATTAATCTCACCCACATTATAAGAAAGAAAAGTGAGTATTGTGGTATAATATATAATGTTCTCATGTAAATATAGTCCCCTCCCCTATATCCCCTTACCTGTGCCCCCCCCCTCTCTGTGGAATAAGACACTCCCCTCCCCTGTGTCCCCATTACCTGTACCCCCCCCCCCATCTGACCTATCAAATGGGACCACACCCCCTCCTGTTAACTATATAGATCTCCTCTTGAGATCTATCCAGGCTTTTTACCTGGGTAATTTCAGCTGATCACCTGGGGCGAGAGCCTCAGCCATTCTCTCTATGTATTCTATCTGTTTGGTTAATAAACCTTGTTATTATCCAAGCCTCGGTTGACTGAGACATTCTTCATAAGGATATCCACAAATATCCCACAATTGGCGTCTACGAACTTGTGACGGACTTTTTGCGTCCTCCCGGCATGCTGTATCGTTTCATCTATACAGAGAAAAGTGAGTATATAGGATATCCACAAATATCCCACACTATATTCTAACCAGAGTGTTATCCAGGACTACATTCTAACCAGAGTGGTATCCATGTGGCTACATTCTAACCAGAGTATTATCAAGGACTACATTCTAACCAGAGTGTTATCCATGTGGCTACATTCAAACCAGAGTGTTATCCAGGACTACATTCTAACCAGAGTGTTATCCATGTGGCTACATTCTAACCAGAGTGTTATACATGTGGCTACATTCTAACCAGAGTGTTATCCATGTGGCTACATTCTAACCAGAGTGTTATCCATGTGGCTACATTCTAACCAGAGTGTTATTCCTGTGGCTACATTCTAACCAGAGTGTTATCCAGGACTACATTCTAACCAGAGTGTTATCCATGTGGCTACATTCTAACCAGAGTATTATCAAGGACTACATTCTAACCAGAGTGTTATCCATGTGGCTACATTCTAACCAGAGTGTTATCCAGGACTACATTCTAACCAGAGTGTTATCCATGTGGCTACATTCTAACCAGAGTATTATCAAGGACTACATTCTAACCAGAGTGTTATCCCTGTGGCTACATTCTAACCAGAGTATTATCAAGGACTACATTCTAACCAGAGTGTTATCCAGGACTACATTCTAACCAGAGTGTTATCCATGTGGCTACATTCTAACCAGAGTGTTATCCATGTGGCTACATTCTAACCAGCGTGTTATCCATGTGGCTACATTCTAACCAGCGTGTTATCCATGTGGCTACATTCTAACCAGAGTGCTATCCATGTGGCTACATTCTAACCAGAGTGTTATACATGTGGCTACATTCTAACCAGAGTGTTATCCATGTGGCTACATTCTAACCAGAGTGTTATCCATGTGGCTACATTCTAACCAGAGTGTTATTCCTGTGGCTACATTCTAACCAGAGTGTTATCCAGGACTACATTCTAACCAGAGTGTTATCCATGTGGCTACATTCTAACCAGAGTATTATCAAGGACTACATTCTAACCAGAGTGTTATCCATGTGGCTACATTCAAACCAGAGTGTTATCCAGGACTACATTCTAACCAGAGTGTTATCCATGTGGCTACATTCTAACCAGAGTGTTATCCATGTGGCTACATTCTAACCAGAGTGTTATCCATGTGGCTACATTCTAACCAGAGTGTTATCCATGTGGCTACATTCTAACCAGAGTGTTATTCCTGTGGCTACATTCTAACCAGAGTGTTATCCAGGACTACATTCTAACCAGAGTGTTATCCATGTGGCTACATTCTAACCAGAGTATTATCAAGGACTACATTCTAACCAGAGTGTTATCCATGTGGCTACATTCTAACCAGAGTGTTATCCAGGACTACATTCTAACCAGAGTGTTATCCATGTGGCTACATTCTAACCAGAGTATTATCAAGGACTACATTCTAACCAGAGTGTTATCCCTGTGGCTAAATTCTAACCAGAGTATTATCAAGGACTACATTCTAACCAGAGTGTTATCCAGGACTACATTCTAACCAGAGTGTTATCCATGTGGCTACATTCTAACCAGAGTGTTATCCATGTGGCTACATTCTAACCAGCGTGTTATCCATGTGGCTACATTCTAACCAGAGTGTTATCCATGTGGCTACATTCTAACCAGAGTGCTATCCATGTGGCTACATTCTAACCAGAGTGTTATACATGTGGCTACATTCTAACCAGAGTGTTATCCATGTGGCTACATTCTAACCAGAGTGTTATCCATATGGCTACATTCTAACCAGAGTGTTATTCCTGTGGCTACATTCTAACCAGAGTGTTATCCAGGACTACATTCTAACCAGAGTGTTATCCATGTGGCTACATTCTAACCAGAGTATTATCAAGGACTACATTCTAACCAGAGTGTTATCCATGTGGCTACATTCTAACCAGAGTATTATCAAGGACTACATTCTAACCAGAGTGTTATCCAGGACTACATTCTAACCAGAGTGTTATCCATGTGGCTACATTCTAACCAGAGTGTTATCCATGTGGCTACATTCTAACCAGAGTGTTATCCATGTGGCTACATTCTAACCAGAGTGCTATCCATGTGGCTACATTCTAACCAGAGTGTTATCCATGTGGCTACATTCTAACCAGAGTGTTATCCATGTGGCTACATTCTAACCAGAGTGTTATCCAGGACTACATTCTAACCAGAGTGTTATCCATGTGGCTACATTCTAACCAGAGTGTTATCCAGGACTACATTCTAACCAGAGTGTTATCCATGTGGCTACATTCTAACCAGAGTGTTATCCATGTGGCTACATTCTAACCAGAGTGTTATCCATGTGGCTACATTCTAACCAGTGTGTTATCCATGTGGCTACATTCAAACCAGAGTGTTATACAGGACTACATTCTAACCAGAGTGTTATCCATGTGGCTACATTCAAACCAGAATGTTATCCAGGACTACATTCTAACCAGAGTGTTATCCATGTGGCTACATTCTAACCAGCGTGTTATCCATGTGGCTACATTCTAACCAGCGTGTTATCCATGTGGCTACATTCTAACCAGAGTGCTATCCATGTGGCTACATTCTAACCAGAGTGTTATACATGTGGCTACATTCTAACCAGAGTGTTATCCATGTGGCTACATTCTAACCAGAGTGTTATCCATGTGGCTACATTCTAACCAGAGTGTTATTCCTGTGGCTACATTCTAACCAGAGTGTTATCCAGGACTACATTCTAACCAGAGTGTTATCCATGTGGCTACATTCTAACCAGAGTATTATCAAGGACTACATTCTAACCAGAGTGTTATCCATGTGGCTACATTCAAACCAGAGTGTTATCCAGGACTACATTCTAACCAGAGTGTTATCCATGTGGCTACATTCTAACCAGAGTGTTATCCATGTGGCTACATTCTAACCAGAGTGTTATCCATGTGG
Source organism: Notolepis coatsorum (assembly GCF_963971535.1). NCBI lineage: Eukaryota > Metazoa > Chordata > Actinopteri > Aulopiformes > Paralepididae > Notolepis > Notolepis coatsorum. Next base: position 108,590 of record NW_028169383.1, on the reverse strand, counting down.
CTACATTCTAACCAGAGTGTTATCCATGTGGCTACATTCTAACCAGAGTGTTATTCCTGTGGCTACATTCTAACCAGAGTGTTATCCAGGACTACATTCTAACCAGAGTGTTATCCATGTGGCTACATTCTAACCAGAGTATTATCAAGGACTACATTCTAACCAGAGTGTTATCCATGTGGCTACATTCTAACCAGAGTGTTATCCAGGACTACATTCTAACCAGAGTGTTATCCATGTGGCTACATTCTAACCAGAGTATTATCAAGGACTACATTCTAACCAGAGTGTTATCCCTGTGGCTACATTCTAACCAGAGTATTATCAAGGACTACATTCTAACCAGAGTGTTATCCAGGACTACATTCTAACCAGAGTGTTATCCATGTGGCTACATTCTAACCAGAGTGTTATCCATGTGGCTACATTCTAACCAGCGTGTTATCCATGTGGCTACATTCTAACCAGAGTGTTATCCATGTGGCTACATTCTAACCAGAGTGCTATCCATGTGGCTACATTCTAACCAGAGTGTTATACATGTGGCTACATTCTAACCAGAGTGTTATCCATGTGGCTACATTCTAACCAGAGTGTTATCCATATGGCTACATTCTAACCAGAGTGTTATTCCTGTGGCTACATTCTAACCAGAGTGTTATCCAGGACTACATTCTAACCAGAGTGTTATCCATGTGGCTACATTCTAACCAGAGTATTATCAAGGACTACATTCTAACCAGAGTGTTATCCATGTGGCTACATTCTAACCAGAGTATGATCAAGGACTACATTCTAACCAGAGTGTTATCCAGGACTACATTCTAACCAGAGTGTTATCCATGTGGCTACATTCTAACCAGAGTGTTATCCATGTGGCTACATTCTAACCAGAGTGTTATCCATGTGGCTACATTCTAACCAGAGTGCTATCCATGTGGCTACATTCTAACCAGAGTGTTATCCATGTGGCTACATTCTAACCAGAGTGTTATCCATGTGGCTACATTCTAACCAGAGTGTTATCCAGGACTACATTCTAACCAGAGTGTTATCCATGTGGCTACATTCTAACCAGAGTGTTATCCAGGACTACATTCTAACCAGAGTGTTATCCATGTGGCTACATTCTAACCAGAGTGTTATCCATGTGGCTACATTCTAACCAGAGTGTTATCCATGTGGCTACATTCTAACCAGTGTGTTATCCATGTGGCTACATTCAAACCAGAGTGTTATACAGGACTACATTCTAACAAGAGTGTTATCCATGTGGCTACATTCAAACCAGAATGTTATCCAGGACTACATTCTAACCAGAGTGTTATCCATGTGGCTACATTCTAACCAGAGTGTTATCCATGTGGCTACATTCTAACCAGAGTGTTATCCATGTGGCTACATTCTAACCAGAGTGTTATACATGTGGCTACATTCTAACCAGAGTGTTATTCCTGTGGCTACATTCTAACCAGAGTGTTATCCAGGACTAAATTCTAACCAGAGTGTTATCCATGTGGCTACATTCTAACCAGAGTATTATCAAGGACTACATTCTAACCAGAGTGTTATCCATGTGTCTACATTCTAACCAGAGTGTTATCCAGGACTACATTCTAACCAGAGTGGTATCCATGTGGCTACATTCTAACCAGAGTATTATCAAGGACTACATTCTAACCAGAGTGTTATCCATGTGGCTACATTCAAACCAGAGTGTTATCCAGGACTACATTCTAACCAGAGTGTTATCCATGTGGCTACATTCTAACCAGAGTGTTATACATGTGGCTACATTCTAACCAGAGTGTTATCCATGTGGCTACATTCTAACCAGAGTGTTATCCATGTGGCTACATTCTAACCAGAGTGTTATTCCTGTGGCTACATTCTAACCAGAGTGTTATCCAGGACTACATTCTAACCAGAGTGTTATCCATGTGGCTACATTCTAACCAGAGTATTATCAAGGACTACATTCTAACCAGAGTGTTATCCATGTGGCTACATTCTAACCAGAGTGTTATCCAGGACTACATTCTAACCAGAGTGTTATCCATGTGGCTACATTCTAACCAGAGTATTATCAAGGACTACATTCTAACCAGAGTGTTATCCCTGTGGCTACATTCTAACCAGAGTATTATCAAGGACTACATTCTAACCAGAGTGTTATCCAGGACTACATTCTAACCAGAGTGTTATCCATGTGGCTACATTCTAACCAGAGTGTTATCCATGTGGCTACATTCTAACCAGCGTGTTATCCATGTGGCTACATTCTAACCAGCGTGTTATCCATGTGGCTACATTCTAACCAGAGTGCTATCCATGTGGCTACATTCTAACCAGAGTGTTATACATGTGGCTACATTCTAACCAGAGTGTTATCCATGTGGCTACATTCTAACCAGAGTGTTATCCATGTGGCTACATTCTTACCAGAGTGTTATTCCTGTGGCTACATTCTAACCAGAGTGTTATCCAGGACTACATTCTAACCAGAGTGTTATCCATGTGGCTACATTCTAACCAGAGTATTATCAAGGACTACATTCTAACCAGAGTGTTATCCATGTGGCTACATTCAAACCAGAGTGTTATCCAGGACTACATTCTAACCAGAGTGTTATCCATGTGGCTACATTCTAACCAGAGTGTTATCCATGTGGCTACATTCTAACCAGAGTGTTATCCATGTGGCTACATTCTAACCAGAGTGTTATCCATGTGGCTACATTCTAACCAGAGTGTTATTCCTGTGGCTACATTCTAACCAGAGTGTTATCCAGGACTACATTCTAACCAGAGTGTTATCCATGTGGCTACATTCTAACCAGAGTATTATCAAGGACTACATTCTAACCAGAGTGTTATCCATGTGGCTACATTCTAACCAGAGTGTTATCCAGGACTACATTCTAACCAGAGTGTTATCCATGTGGCTACATTCTAACCAGAGTATTATCAAGGACTACATTCTAACCAGAGTGTTATCCCTGTGGCTACATTCTAACCAGAGTATTATCAAGGACTACATTCTAACCAGAGTGTTATCCAGGACTACATTCTAACCAGAGTGTTATCCATGTGGCTACATTCTAACCAGAGTGTTATCCATGTGGCTACATTCTAACCAGCGTGTTATCCATGTGGCTACATTCTAACCAGAGTGTTATCCATGTGGCTACATTCTAACCAGAGTGCTATCCATGTGGCTACATTCTAACCAGAGTGTTATACATGTGGCTACATTCTAACCAGAGTGTTATCCATGTGGCTACATTCTAACCAGAGTGTTATCCATATGGCTACATTCTAACCAGAGTGTTATTCCTGTGGCTACATTCTAACCAGAGTGTTATCCAGGACTACATTCTAACCAGAGTGTTATCCATGTGGCTACATTCTAACCAGAGTATTATCAAGGACTACATTCTAACCAGAGTGTTATCCATGTGGCTACATTCTAACCAGAGTATTATCAAGGACTACATTCTAACCAGAGTGTTATCCAGGACTACATTCTAACCAGAGTGTTATCCATGTGGCTACATTCTAACCAGAGTGTTATCCATGTGGCTACATTCTAACCAGAGTGTTATCCATGTGGCTACATTCTAACCAGAGTGCTATCCATGTGGCTACATTCTAACCAGAGTGTTATCCATGTGGCTACATTCTAACCAGAGTGTTATCCATGTGGCTACATTCTAACCAGAGTGTTATCCAGGACTACATTCTAACCAGAGTGTTATCCATGTGGCTACATTCTAACCAGAGTGTTATCCAGGACTACATTCTAACCAGAGTGTTATCCATGTGGCTACATTCTAACCAGAGTGTTATCCATGTGGCTACATTCTAACCAGAGTGTTATCCATGTGGCTACATTCTAACCAGTGTGTTATCCATGTGGCTACATTCAAACCAGAGTGTTATACAGGACTACATTCTAACCAGAGTGTTATCCATGTGGCTACATTCAAACCAGAATGTTATCCAGGACTACATTCTAACCAGAGTGTTATCCATGTGGCTACATTCTAACCAGCGTGTTATCCATGTGGCTACATTCTAACCAGCGTGTTATCCATGTGGCTACATTCTAACCAGAGTGCTATCCATGTGGCTACATTCTAACCAGAGTGTTATACATGTGGCTACATTCTAACCAGAGTGTTATCCATGTGGCTACATTCTAACCAGAGTGTTATCCATGTGGCTACATTCTAACCAGAGTGTTATTCCTGTGGCTACATTCTAACCAGAGTGTTATCCAGGACTACATTCTAACCAGAGTGTTATCCATGTGGCTACATTCTAACCAGAGTATTATCAAGGACTACATTCTAACCAGAGTGTTATCCATGTGGCTACATTCAAACCAGAGTGTTATCCAGGACTACATTCTAACCAGAGTGTTATCCATGTGGCTACATTCTAACCAGAGTGTTATCCATGTGGCTACATTCTAACCAGAGTGTTATCCATGTGGCTACATTCTAACCAGAGTGTTATCCATGTGGCTACATTCTAACCAGAGTGTTATTCCTGTGGCTACATTCTAACCAGAGTGTTATCCAGGACTACATTCTAACCAGAGTGTTATCCATGTGGCTACATTCTAACCAGAATGTTATCCAGGACTACATTCTAACCAGAGTGTTATCCATGTGGCTACATTCTAACCAGCGTGTTATCCATGTGGCTACATTCTAACCAGCGTGTTATCCATGTGGCTACATTCTAACCAGAGTGCTATCCATGTGGCTACATTCTAACCAGAGTGTTATACATGTGGCTACATTCTAACCAGAGTGTTATCCATGTGGCTACATTCTAACCAGAGTGTTATCCATGTGGCTACATTCTAACCAGAGTGTTATTCCTGTGGCTACATTCTAACCAGAGTGTTATCCAGGACTACATTCTAACCAGAGTGTTATCCATGTGGCTACATTCTAACCAGAGTATTATCAAGGACTACATTCTAACCAGAGTGTTATCCATGTGGCTACATTCAAACCAGAGTGTTATCCAGGACTACATTCTAACCAGAGTGTTATCCATGTGGCTACATTCTAACCAGAGTGTTATCCATGTGGCTACATTCTAACCAGAGTGTTATCCATGTGGCTACATTCTAACCAGAGTGTTATCCATGTGGCTACATTCTAACCAGAGTGTTATTCCTGTGGCTACATTCTAACCAGAGTGTTATCCAGGACTACATTCTAACCAGAGTGTTATCCATGTGGCTACATTCTAACCAGAGTATTATCAAGGACTACATTCTAACCAGAGTGTTATCCATGTGGCTACATTCTAACCAGAGTGTTATCCAGGACTACATTCTAACCAGAGTGTTATCCATGTGGCTACATTCTAACCAGAGTATTATCAAGGACTACATTCTAACCAGAGTGTTATCCCTGTGGCTACATTCTAACCAGAGTATTATCAAGGACTACATTCTAACCAGAGTGTTATCCAGGACTACATTCTAACCAGAGTGTTATCCATGTGGCTACATTCTAACCAGAGTGTTATCCATGTGGCTACATTCTAACCAGCGTGTTATCCATGTGGCTACATTCTAACCAGAGTGTTATCCATGTGGCTACATTCTAACCAGAGTGCTATCCATGTGGCTACATTCTAACCAGAGTGTTATACATGTGGCTACATTCTAACCAGAGTGTTATCCATGTGGCTACATTCTAACCAGAGTGTTATCCATATGGCTACATTCTAACCAGAGTGTTATTCCTGTGGCTACATTCTAACCAGAGTGTTATCCAGGACTACATTCTAACCAGAGTGTTATCCATGTGGCTACATTCTAACCAGAGTATTATCAAGGACTACATTCTAACCAGAGTGTTATCCATGTGGCTACATTCTAACCAGAGTATGATCAAGGACTACATTCTAACCAGAGTGTTATCCAGGACTACATTCTAACCAGAGTGTTATCCATGTGGCTACATTCTAACCAGAGTGTTATCCATGTGGCTACATTCTAACCAGAGTGTTATCCATGTGGCTACATTCTAACCAGAGTGCTATCCATGTGGCTACATTCTAACCATAGTGTTATCCATGTGGCTACATTCTAACCAGAGTGTTATCCATGTGGCTACATTCTAACCAGAGTGTTATCCAGGACTACATTCTAACCAGAGTGTTATCCATGTGGCTACATTCTAACCAGAGTGTTATCCAGGACTACATTCTAACCAGAGTGTTATCCATGTGGCTACATTCTAACCAGAGTGTTATCCATGTGGCTACATTCTAACCAGAGTGTTATCCATGTGGCTACATTCTAACCAGTGTGTTATCCATGTGGCTACATTCAAACCAGAGTGTTATACAGGACTACATTCTAACAAGAGTGTTATCCATGTGGCTACATTCAAACCAGAATGTTATCCAGGACTACATTCTAACCAGAGTGTTATCCATGTGGCTACATTCTAACCAGAGTGTTATCCATGTGGCTACATTCTAACCAGAGTGTTATCCATGTGGCTACATTCTAACCAGAGTGTTATACATGTGGCTACATTCTAACCAGAGTGTTATTCCTGTGGCTACATTCTAACCAGAGTGTTATCCAGGACTAAATTCTAACCAGAGTGTTATCCATGTGGCTACATTCTAACCAGAGTATTATCAAGGACTACATTCTAACCAGAGTGTTATCCAAGTGGCTACATTCTAACCAGAGTGTTATTCCTGTGGCTATATTCTAACCAGAGTGTTATCCAGGACTACATTCTAACCAGAGTGGTATCCATGTGGCTACATTCTAACCAGAGTATTATCAAGGACTACATTCTAACCAGAGTGTTATCCATGTGGCTACATTCTAACCAGAGTGTTATCCATGTGGCTACATTCTAACCAGAGTGTTATCCATGTGGCTACATTCTAACCAGAGTGTTATCCATGTGGCTACATTCTAACCAGTGTTATCCATGTGGCTACATTCTAACCAGAGTGTTATCCATGTGGCTACATTCTAACCAGTGTGTTATCCATGTGGCTACATTCAAACCAGAGTGTTATAGAGGACTACATTCTAACCAGAGTGTTATCCATGTGGCTACATTCAAACCAGAATGTTATCCAGGACTACATTCTAACCAGAGTGTTATCCATGTGGCTATATTCTAACCAGAGTGTTATCCATGTGGCTACATTCTAACCAGAGTGTTATCCATGTGGCTACATTCTAACCAGAGTGTTATACATGTGGCTACATTCTAACCAGAGTGTTATTCCTGTGGCTACATTCTAAACAGAGTGTTATCCAGGACTAAATTCTAACCAGAGTGTTATCCATGTGGCTACATTCTAACCAGAGTATTATCAAGGACTACATTCTAACCAGAGTGTTATCCATGTGGCTACATTCTAACCAGAGTGTTATCCAGGACTACATTCTAACCAGAGTGTTATCCATGTGGCTACATTCTAACCAGAGTATTATCAAGGACTACATTCTAACCAGAGTGTTATCCAGGACTACATTCTAACCAGAGTGTTATCAATGTGGCTACATTCTAACCAGAGTGCTATCCATGTGGCTACATTCTAACCAGAGTGATATCCATGTGGCTACATTCTAACCAGAGTGTTATTCCTGTGGCTATATTCTAACCAGAGTGTTATCCAGGACTACATTCTAACCAGAGTGGTATCCATGTGGCTAGATTCTAACCAGAGTATTATCAAGGACTACATTCTAACCAGAGTGTTATCCATGTGGCTACATTCTAACCAGAGTGTTATCCATGTGGCTACATTCTAACCAGAGTGTTATCCATGTGGCTACATTCTAACCAGAGTGTTATCCATGTGGCTACATTCTAACCAGAGTGTTATCCAGGACTACATTCTAACCAGAGTGTTATCCATGTGGCTACATTCTAACCAGAGTGTTATCCAGGACTACATTCTAACCAGAGTGTTATCCATGTGGCTACATTCTAACCAGAGTGTTATCCATGTGGCTACATTCTAACCAGAGTGTTATCCATGTGGCTACATTCTAACCAGAGTGGTATCCATGTGGCTACATTCTAACCAGAGTGTTATTCCTGTGGCTACATTCTAACCAGAGTGTTATCCAGGACTACATTCTAACCAGAGTGTTATCCATGTGGCTACATTCTAACCAGAGTATTATCAATGACTACATTTTAACCAGAGTGTTATCCATGTGGCTACATTCTAACCAGAGTGTTATCCAGGACTACATTCTAACCAGAGTGTTGTCCATGTGGCTACATTCTAACCAGAGTATTATCAAGGACTACATTCTAACCAGAGTGTTATCCATGTGGCTACATTCTAACCAGAATTATCAAGGACTACATTCTAACCAGAGTGTTATCCATGTGGCTACATTCTAACCAGAGTATTATCAAGGACTACATTCTAACCAGAGTGTTATCCATGTGGCTACATTCTAACCAGAGTATTATCAAGGACTACATTCTAACCAGAGTGTTATCCATGTGGCTACATTCTAACCAGAGTATTATCACGGACTACATTCTAACCAGAGTGTTATCCAGGACTCCATTCTAACCAGAGTGTTATCCATGTGGCTACATTCTAACCAGAGTGTTATCCATGTGGCTACATTCTAACCAGAGTGCTATCCATGTGGCTACATTCTAACCAGAGTGTTATCCATGTGGCTACATTCTAACCAGAGTGTTATCCATGTGGCTACATTCTAACCAGAGTGTTATCCATGTGGCTACATTCTAACCAGAGTGTTATTCCTGTGGCTACATTCTAACCAGAGTGTTATCCAGGACTACATTCTAACCAGAGTGTTATCCATGTGGCTACATTCTAACCAGAGTATTATCAAGGACTACATTCTAACCAGAGTGTTATCCATGTGGCTACATTCTAACCAGAGTATTATCAGGGACTACATTCTAACCAGAGTGTTATCCATGTGGCTACATTCTAACCAGAGTATTATCAAGGACTACATTCTAACCAGAGTGTTATCCATGTGGCTACATTCTAACCAGAGTATTATCAAGGACTACATTCTAACCAGAGTGTTATCCATGTGGCTACATTCTGACCAGAGTGTTATCCAGGACTACATTCTAACCAGAGTGTTGTCCATGTGGCTACATTCTAACCAGAGTATTATCAAGGACTACATTCTAACCAGAGTGTTATCCATGTGGCTACATTCTAACCAGAATTATCAAGGACTACATTCTAACCAGAGTGTTATCCATGTGGCTACATTCTAACCAGAGTATTATCAAGGACTACATTCTAACCAGAGTGTTATCCATGTGGCTACATTCTAACCAGAGTATTATCAAGGACTACATTCTAACCAGAGTGTTATCCATGTGGCTACATTCTAACCAGAGTATTATCACGGACTACATTCTAACCAGAGTGTTATCCAGGACTCCATTCTAACCAGAGTGTTATCCATGTGGCTACATTCTAACCAGAGTGTTATCCATGTGGCTACATTCTAACCAGAGTGCTATCCATGTGGCTACATTCTAACCAGAGTGTTATCCATGTGGCTACATTCTAACCAGAGTGTTATCCATGTGGCTACATTCTAACCAGAGTGTTATCCATGTGGCTACATTCTAACCAGAGTGTTATTCCTGTGGCTACATTCTAACCAGAGTGTTATCCAGGACTACATTCTAACCAGAGTGTTATCCATGTGGCTACATTCTAACCAGAGTATTATCAAGGACTACATTCTAACCAGAGTGTTATCCATGTGGCTACATTCTAACCAGAGTATTATCAGGGACTACATTCTAACCAGAGTGTTATCCATGTGGCTACATTCTAACCAGAGTATTATCAAGGACTACATTCTAACCAGAGTGTTATCCATGTGGCTACATTCTAACCAGAGTATTATCAAGGACTACATTCTAACCAGAGTGTTATCCATGTGGCTACATTCTAACCAGAGTGTTATCCATGTGGCTACATTCTAGCCAGAGTGTTATCCAGGACTACATTCTAACCAGAGTGTTATCCATGTGGCTACATTCTAACCAGAGTATTATCAAGGACTACATTCTAACCAGAGTGTTATCCATGTGGCTACATTCTAACCAGAGTATTATCAAGGACTACATTCTAACCAGAGTGTTATCCATGTGGCTACATTCTAACCAGAGTATTATCAAGGACTACATTCTAACCAGAGTGTTATCCATGTGGCTACATTCTAACCAGAGTATTATCAAGGACTACATTCTAACCAGAGTGTTATCCAGGACTACATTCTAACCAGAGTGTTATCCATGTGGCTACATTCTAACCAGAGTATTATCCATGTGGCTACATTCTAACCAGAGTGTTATCCATGTGGCTACATTCTAACCAGAGTGCTATCCATGTGGCTACATTCTAACCAGAGTGTTATCCATGTGGCTACATTCTAACCAGAGTGTTATCCAGGACTACATTCTAACCAGAGTGTTATCCATGTGGCTACATTCTAACCAGAGTGTTATCCAGGACTACATTCTAACCAGAGTGTTATCCATGTGGCTACATTCTAACCAGAGTATTATCAAGGACTACATTCTAACCAGAGTGTTATCCATGTGGCTACATTCTAACCAGAGTGTTATCCAGGACTACATTCTAACCAGAGTGCTATCCATGTGGCTACATTCTAACCAGAGTGTTATACATGTGGCTACATTCTAACCAGAGTGTTATCCATGTGGCTACATTCTAACCAGAGTGTTATCCATGTGGCTACATTCTAACCAGAGTGTTATTCCTGTGGCTACATTCTAACCAGAGTGTTATCCAGGACTACATTCTAACCAGAGTGTTATCCATGTGGCTACATTCTAACCAGAGTATTATCAAGGACTACATTCTAACCAGAGTGTTATCCATGTGGCTACATTCTAACCAGAGTGTTATTCCTGTGGCTACATTCTAACCAGAGTGTTATCCAGGACTACATTCTAACCAGAGTGTTATCCATGTGGCTACATTCTAACCAGAGTATTATCAAGGACTACATTCTAACCAGAGTGTTATCCATGTGGCTACATTCTAACCAGAGTATTATCAGGGACTACATTCTAACCAGAGTGTTATCCATGTGGCTACATTCTAACCAGAGTATTATCAAGGACTACATTCTAACCAGAGTGTTATCCATGTGGCTACATTCTAACCAGAGTATTATCAAGGACTACATTCTAACCAGAGTGTTATCCATGTGGCTACATTCTAACCAGAGTGTTATCCATGTGGCTACATTCTAGCCAGAGTGTTATCCAGGACTACATTCTAACCAGAGTGTTATCCATGTGGCTACATTCTAACCAGAGTATTATCAAGGACTACATTCTAACCAGAGTGTTATCCATGTGGCTACATTCTAACCAGAGTATTATCAAGGACTACATTCTAACCAGAGTGTTATCCATGTGGCTACATTCTAACCAGAGTATTATCAAGGACTACATTCTAACCAGAGTGTTATCCATGTGGCTACATTCTAACCAGAGTATTATCAAGGACTACATTCTAACCAGAGTGTTATCCAGGACTACATTCTAACCAGAGTGTTATCCATGTGGCTACATTCTAACCAGAGTATTATCCATGTGGCTACATTCTAACCAGAGTGTTATCCATGTGGCTACATTCTAACCAGAGTGCTATCCATGTGGCTACATTCTAACCAGAGTGTTATCCATGTGGCTACATTCTAACCAGAGTGTTATCCAGGACTACATTCTAACCAGAGTGTTATCCATGTGGCTACATTCTAACCAGAGTGTTATCCAGGACTACATTCTAACCAGAGTGTTATCCATGTGGCTACATTCTAACCAGAGTATTATCAAGGACTACATTCTAACCAGAGTGTTATCCATGTGGCTACATTCTAACCAGAGTGTTATCCAGGACTACATTCTAACCAGAGTGCTATCCATGTGGCTACATTCTAACCAGAGTGTTATACATGTGGCTACATTCTAACCAGAGTGTTATCCATGTGGCTACATTCTAACCAGAGTGTTATCCATGTGGCTACATTCTAACCAGAGTGTTATTCCTGTGGCTACATTCTAACCAGAGTGTTATCCAGGACTACATTCTAACCAGAGTGTTATCCATGTGGCTACATTCTAACCAGAGTATTATCAAGGACTACATTCTAACCAGAGTGTTATCCATGTGGCTACATTCTAACCAGAGTATTATCAAGGACTACATTCTAACCAGAGTGCTATCCAGGACTACATTCTAACCAGAGTGTTATCCATGTGGCTACATTCTAACCAGAGTGTTATCCATGTGGCTACATTCTAACCAGAGTGTTATCCATGTGGCTACATTCTAACCAGAGTGCTATCCATGTGGCTACATTCTAACCAGAGTGTTATCCATGTGGCTACATTCTAACCAGAGTGTTATCCATGTGGCTACATTCTAACCAGAGTGTTATCCAGGACTACATTCTAACCAGAGTGTTATCCATGTGGCTACATTCTAACCAGAGTGTTATCCAGGACTACATTCTAACCAGAGTGTTATCCATGTGGCTACATTCTAACCAGAGTGTTATCCATGTGGCTACATTCTAACCAGAGTGTTATCCATGTGGCTACATTCTAACCAGTGTGTTATCCATGTGGCTACATTCAAACCAGAGTGTTATCCATGTGGCTACATTCTAACCAGAGTATTATCAAGGACTACATTCTAACCAGAGTGTTATCCATGTGGCTACATTCTAACCAGAGTATTATCAAGGACTACATTCTAACCAGAGTGTTATCCAGGACTACATTCTAACCAGAGTGTTATCCATGTGGCTACATTCTAACCAGAGTGTTATCCATGTGGCTACATTCTAACCAGAGTGTTATCCATGTGGCTACATTCTAACCAGAGTGCTATCCATGTGGCTACATTCTAACCAGAGTGTTATCCATGTGGCTACATTCTAACCAGAGTGTTATCCATGTGGCTACATTCTAACCAGAGTGTTATCCAGGACTACATTCTAACCAGAGTGTTATCCATGTGGCTACATTCTAACCAGAGTGTTATACAGGACTACATTCTAACCAGAGTGTTATCCATGTGGCTACATTCTAACCAGAGTGTTATCCATGTGGCTACATTCTAACCAGAGTGTTATCCATGTGGCTACATTCTAACCAGTGTGTTATCTGTAACTGAGGGGTACAATTCCCTGACTGTATTGATAAGTATGGTATTAAACCACTACCTCTTGTACTTTAACTTCTGGCCATCCAGTACATGATATAGATATGATGAACACTTTCCCACCTGATGAAACGAAGTCCACACAAATGTACAAATCGAATATTTTATATAGCAAAGGGTATATACAACGTTCACTTGATGACATTTATGATTTGAAATGCACTTGTATGGCAAATGAGTATTCGTAGGTAAATCAACATTGAATGTCCAATCTCTGGTTACGCAGGGAGTAAGTATACAACCCGGTTCTTTAGGGAACTATAGCGATGGTACTTAAATGATTATAGCTGGATACACTAAGGGGGGGGGGGGTCCCGCTGGTTGTAAGACAGTAGGAGGGGGGGTTAGAAGAGCCGCTGGCGGTATCCCATCTGGCCGACGATTTCTTGGGAGAATTCAAAGTCTTGAACACGGTGCCCACAGAACCTCGGTCCGCAGATGAATACAGCTGGACCCTCTGGTGGACGGTAGCTGCCGGTCCACAACGGAGAGACGTGAGGCGACCTCACTGGTGTAGAGCGCCGTCTCACCTGGACTCCTCTCCGGGGGGTAGTTCCAACACTCAGCAGTGTTGGCCGTTATCCATGGAATAATCAAAGCACCCAAAGCATGTAGATAATCCAAGCCGTGGAAGGCTCGCCGTCGTCCGGGTAAAGTAATCCAATGTACAGGTCCACTCGTCCTGGGCCGGAGCTCCTCGGATGCAAGCACCACAAGTGGTCTGCCCAGCCTGGTTAAGACTCCAGATAACGCCAGGAACGATGGGGGTGCTGCTCACTTTATAACTCTAACCGAACGATGCACCATACATAATAGACTATTATTAGCTTAATAGAAATACGTCCAACTCGACGGTATAGTGCCAAACTATGACAATTCAACTATTAATCCACACGATATCTCAATGCCTATTCTGAGGCCAAGTAGGCCTTACTGCACCACACGTGCGTCGTGGGTGAGGCTTCGCGTCTGTTACTAGGTTGGAGGGTAAAGAACTAATGGACTAAAAGGAAGTTCTACTTTACTTGCGCCATATATATATGCGCTGTGAACAAATAGCACCATTCGTACTTCGCCAGACGTACTCCCACGCGGAACCGGGCTTGCCACGACATGTTGGTCGGCACGATTGAACTTGAACCTAGGGGTATGGCTGCTGGCGCCAGGTTCTCGTCCAATGGTAGAATGAAACTATTATGGGCTGTTTAGTAGACTAAAGGGATACTCAGTGCACATTGTACAAGGAATACACAGGGGATATCAAACGATATACAAATACCATTAAATATATATACATAAATAAATATATATATTCGGTTTAATCTGATCCTTCACAACAGCCGCCCCCTAATTAGTCCCGCCTAATTAGCTAAGCAGAGACAGATTAACCGCACTGTCTACCACTCAAGGTCCGCTGTAAGGGTCAGTCAACTCACAAAGTCATGGGGTCATGGTCATCATCGATAGTATCTGGGAGTCGGGGCAGTTCTATTAGCCTCGCCACGGGTCGTGTGTAAGTTCGCCCTTGGACGAGTACTTCAGCTGCTCGGACCTTGCCATCGGCACCGGTGATCACTTTGCTTACGCGGCCAGCCGGCCACATAGCTCTGGGTAGTGACTGGTCGATAATCATGACGACTGTTCCTTCTGTCAAATTGTCTCTCTCTTTTACCCACTTCTGGCGGGTCTGTAGAGACGGTAGGTAGTGGAGTAGGAAGCTGCTCCAAAACTTGTCAGCTAGTACTTGACTGTACCTCCACATTCTTCGGCCGTTCGCTTCTTCAGGCCTGTACATTGTCTGGGGTAGCGCGGGGTCCAGCCGCCCCATTAAGAGTGTGTTGGGGGTGACTGGGTCGACATCTGCTACATCACTGGAGACGTAACCGAGGGGTTTTGAGTTCAATACTCCCTCGATCTCCGTGAGGACTGTCATTAGGACTTCCTCCGCCACAGTCTGGGCCCCAAGCACGGCGTACAGGGCTGTCTTTATAGAACGTACTTCTCGTTCCCAGGTTCCACCGAAGTGGGGTGCGTTCGGGGGATTAAACTGGAAGTCAATCTGGGATGGAGCTAGGTGGGTCTTAAGTTCTGGGCCCATAGCTTGGAAGCTCTCTCTCAGCTCTCTTTCTCCGCCTTTGAAGTTTGTCCCGTGATCAGACAACAATGTAGACGGTTTTCCTTTCCGTGATGTGAATTTTCGGAAGGCCATAAGGAATGAGTCTGTGCTCATGGTCGGAAGGAGCTCGATATGTATCGCTCTGGTGGTCATGCATTTGAATACAATACCCCACCGCTTCTCGGTTCCTCTTCCTCTCTTTATATACAACGGGCCAAAACAGTCCATGCCTGTGGAGTGGAATGGCTTGTCGCCGAGTTGGAGGCGACAGGGGGGTAAGTCAGCCATCCGTGGTATGCTGGGCTGCGCGCGCCACTTTCGGCAGTCTAGACAGGTTCGCTGGAAGCGTCGCACCGCTTCTCTTCCTTGAAGTATCCAATAGCGACGTCTGATCTCCGCGAAGACTCTCTCTGCTCCTGCGTGGTGTACATCCTCGTCGTATTTCTTTATGATCAGCTCTGTGACCTTGTGTCGGCTGTTCAAGACTATCGGGTACTTAATGTCATCCGGTAGATCGGGGGCTCTCCGCAGGCGACCACCCACTCTGATGAGATTATGGGCGTCACTCTCGGGTGCCAGGTGGAGCAGTCTGCTGTCTGATGGGACGGGCTTTCCTCCCTGTAGACAGTCTAGCTCATCGGGGAACGAGTCTCTCTGGGCTTGTTGTAGTAGAAGAAGTTCTGCTTCTTCGTAGTCAGCTGCTGAAATGTCAGTGGTGGACTGAATCTCTGGGTGGTGCCACAGGAATGTCTTTTGCTGCGCACTCTCTAGGGTAATGCAGTCATCTATGTTGGGGTCTGTGGAGGCGACTGCGCTCAGTCCACAGAACATAGGTTTCTTGTTCTCAGCCTCCTCTTTACTTGCTTCCCGTGGGGTGGGCGTAGGCCACTCTTCTTCCGGGAGCTTGAGGAATTCTGGTCCATCACTGTAGATGTTGCGACGGGTGAGGTCATCCAGAGACATTCCCCGGGTGATGACGTCAGCTGGGTTGTGTTTGGTGTCCACATACCGCCAGCTCGCTGCTTCTGTTAACTCTTGAATCTCGGTGACTCTGACTCCCACGAAGACTTTGTATCTGCATGAATCAGACTTGATCCATGTGAGTACTGTCGTGGAATCTGACCACAAGATTGTTCTGTGCACCGGAATGGTGAGTTCACGTTGGATTAACGTGGCTAGATGCGCTCCTGCTAGGGCTGCGCAGAGCTCTAGACGCGGGATAGATTGTTGCTTTCGTGGGGCTATTCTTGAGCGAGCCAGGATGAAAGCAGTGTGTATCTCTCCTCCCTTCTCTTGGGCACGCAAGTAGGCCACCGATCCATAGGCTACTTCGGAGGCGTCACTGAAGACGTGTAGATCAATCTTGCATGTCTCTGGCCTCACTGTGGATGGGAAGTAGCTGCGGCGTATATTGACGCCTGGGAGTGAGCGGAGTTCCGTCTCCCACTCTCTCCATGTTGAGGCAAGGTGTGCGGGTATTGGGTCGTCCCAGCCCTGGTCCTTGTCCCATAGTGCTCGTACAATCATCTTTGCCCTGGTGGTGTAAGGTAGAATACATCCCAACGGGTCATATTGTCTGGCGAGTGTTCTGTACACACTCCGTCTGGTGGGCGGTGTGGCAATGTATGACGCCGTGGATGGCTGATAAATCGGCGAGCGTTGGGGGAGAGGCCTCCTAGGCGAGTCTCCTCTTGCGCCTCTCTGTGGGCTGGTACCGGCAGGGTACCATGGCCCGCTGGTCCAGGTGCTATTCCTCGGGGCTGGTCGTGCGTCATGCTCACCCGTGAATAGAGTCGGGGGTCTGTAGCGCAGCGCCACGGGGGTATAGCCTGGGCTGTACTGGACCTCCTGGTCCGGTGGAGTACTGTGCTGTCGTCGGGCTTGGTTCTCCTCCTCTCCCTATTCTTCTTCTATCAGGTCCTCTAGATCCTGTAGTCGTTTATTTAGCTTCTCCGCAGTGTATGCCGCTCCTTCCTTGTAGCTGGGTCTCGCTTGGACCGGTCGGGGAAGGGGGTCTGCGGGGGGTATAGGCTTGGTCTGTTGGTCAAGTTCAGGGTCGCTTGCTCGGTTAGGAGACGCTGCCCTTGACTGTTGTCTCGACGAGTTCCTTGAACCCCTGGCGGAGGGAGAGGGTGTTGCCCTGTGGTTCAGCCGCTTCATTATCCGTGCCCGTAACTTGTCGCGCTCGGCTTGTAGTCTGTCGCGCTCGCCCTGCAGTCTGTTGCGCTCGGCCTCGCGCTGGATGAGATCGATGTTGCGCTCTGCTTCTCTTTGGGCACCGTCAGCGGCGCGCTGGGCTTCGGCGGCGGCACGCTCTGCTTCGGCGGCGGCGCGCTCTGCTTCTCTTTGGGCACCGGCAGCGGCACGCTGGGTGTCTGCTCGGTCTCTTGCCATATTGTATGCCGTCTGAAGGCGTCTCATCTCCAGGCGTATGCGCTCTTCTTCGCTCCGTTGCTGTGCTTGGAGTCGATCGCGTTCGCCCTGAAGTCGATCGCGTTCACCCTGAAGTCGATCGCGTTCGATAGAGGCTGTCCGGCTGAAGAGGAACGCCTGTTGTAGCATCCTCTCCGCTTCGCTGGGGGAAGGCGGTTGTGGAGGTGAGCCGCTCCTGGGTGAGCCGCTCCTGGGTGTACTCGTTGGGGAGTCCTGGAGCTCTATTTCCTCGGCGCTCTCCTCCTCTTCTTCCGTGCAGAGTTCTCTCTCTGTAGGGTTGTCTTCCTCCCGGGGCTGGTCGGGGACTACTTCTTCGGTATTGGCGGGGGGTAAAGGCATGTCAGCTCCCTCCTGGTCCCCACCGTGAGCTTGGTCAGTTACATTAGAACCTACTAGGGCCTCTGTGGTCGGGGAAACCTGGTCGTTAAGGTCAGACATAATTTTACTTTCTACTTTTACCGCGTTTACCGTTTGTCGAAGGCTAGGTAGTTGACTGACAGCGTAATCCTCTAAGTACTGAGGTGGCTGTCGTCTGCGCTGCGGGCGTTCTACGTTAGGAGGACCGTTTCGTGGAGTGTTCATCATAGGCCATTTCAATATTAATAACACTATATTAATATTACACTAGTTACCCTCCGGCTCGAAGGACCAATTGTAACTGAGGGGTACAATTCCCTGACTGTATTGATAAGTATGGTATTATTAAACCACTACCTCTTGTACTTTAACTTCTGGCCATCCAGTACATGATATAGATATGATGAACACTTTCCCACCTGATGAAACGAAGTCCACACAAATGTACAAATCGAATATTTTATATAGCGAAGGGTATATACAACGTTCACTTGATGACATTTATGATTTGAAATGCACTTGTATGGCAAATGAGTATTCGTAGGTAAATCAACATTGAATGTCCAATCTCTGGTTACGCAGGGAGTAAGTATACAACCCGGTTCTTTAGGGAACTATAGCGATGGTACTTAAATGATTATAGCTGGATACACTAAGGGGGGGGGGGGGGGTCCCGCTGGTTGTAAGACAGTAGGAGGGGGGGGTTAGAAGAGCCGCTGGCGGTATCCCATCTGGCCGACGATTTCTTGGGAGGATTCAGAGTCCTGAACACGATGCCCACAGAACCTCGGTCCGCAGATGAATACAGCTGGACCCTCTGGTGGACGGTAGCTGCCGGTCCACAACGGAGAGACGTGAGGCGACCTCACTGGTGTAGAGCGCCGTCTCACCTGGACTCCTCTCCGGGGGGTAGTTCCAACACTCAGCAGTGTTGGCCGTTATCCATGGAATAATCAAAGCACCCAAAGCATGTAGATAATCCAAGCCGTGGAAGGCTCGCCGTCGTCCGGGTAAAGTAATCCAATGTACAGGTCCACTCGTCCTGGCCCGGAGCTCCTCGGATGCAAGCACCACAAGTGGTCTGCCCAGCCTGGTTAAGACTCCAGATAACGTCAGGAACGATGGGGATGCTGCTCACTTTATAACTCTAACCGAACGATGCACCATACATAATAGACTATTAGTAGCATAATAGAAATACGTCCAACTCGACGGTATAGTGCCAAACTATGACAATTCAACTATTAATCCACACGATATCTCAATGCCTATTCTGAGGCCAAGTAGGCCTTACTGCACCACACGTGCGTCGTGGGTGAGGCTTCGCGTCTGTTACTTAGTTGGAGGGTAAAGAACTAATGGACTAAAAGAAAGTTCTACTTTACTTGCGCCATATATATATGCACTGTGAACAAATAGTACCATTTGTATTTCGCCAGACATATTCCTACGCGGACCCGGGCTTGCCACGACATGTTGGTCGGCACGATTGAACTTGAACCTAGGGGTTTGGCTGCTAGCGCCAAGTTCTCGTCCAATGGTAGAATGAAACTATTATGGGCTGTTTAGTAGACTAAAGGGATATTCAGTGCATATTGTACAAGGAATATACAGGGGATATCAAACGATATACAAATACTATTAAATATATATCCATAAATAAATATATATATATTCGGTTTAATCTGATCCTTCACAACATTATCCATGTGGCTACATTCAAACCAGAGTGTTATCCATGTGGCTACATTCTAACCAGAGTGTTATCCATGTGGCTACATTCTAACCAGAGTGTTATCCAGGACTACATTCTAACCAGAGTGTTATCCATGTGGCTACATTCTAACCAGAGTATTATCAAGGACTACATTCTAACCAGAGTGTTATCCATGTGGCTACATTCTAGCCAGAGTGTTATCCAGGACTACATTCTAACCAGAGTGTTATCCATGTGGCTACATTCTAACCAGAGTATTATCAAGGACTACATTCTAACCAGAGTGTTATCCATGTGGCTACATTCTAACCAGAGTATTATCAAGGACTACATTCTAACCAGAGTGTTATCCATGTGGCTACATTCTAACCAGAGTATTATCAAGGACTACATTCTAACCAGAGTGTTATCCATGTGGCTACATTCTAACCAGAGTATTATCAAGGACTACATTCTAACCAGAGTGTTATCCAGGACTACATTCTAACCAGAGTGTTATCCATGTGGCTACATTCTAACCAGAGTGTTATCCATGTGGCTACATTCTAGCCAGAGTGTTATCCAGGACTACATTCTAACCAGAGTGTTATCCATGTGGCTACATTCTAACCAGAGTATTATCAAGGACTACATTCTAACCAGAGTGTTATCCATGTGGCTACATTCTAACCAGAGTATTATCAAGGACTACATTCTAACCAGAGTGTTATCCATGTGGCTACATTATAACCAGAGTATTATCAAGGACTACATTCTAACCAGAGTGTTATCCATGTGGCTACATTCTAACCAGAGTGTTATCCATGTGGCTACATTCTAGCCAGAGTGTTATCCAGGACTACATTCTAACCAGAGTGTTATCCATGTGGCTACATTCTAACCAGAGTATTATCAAGGACTACATTCTAACCAGAGTGTTATCCATGTGGCTACATTCTAACCAGAGTATTATCAAGGACTACATTCTAACCAGAGTGTTATCCATGTGGCTACATTATAACCAGAGTATTATCAAGGACTACATTCTAACCAGAGTGTTATCCATGTGGCTACATTCTAACCAGAGTATTATCAAGGACTACATTCTAACCAGAGTGTTATCCAGGACTACATTCTAACCAGAGTGTTATCCATGTGGCTACATTCTAACCAGAGTATTATCCATGTGGCTGAATTCTAACCAGAGTGTTATCCATGTGGCTACATTCTAACCAGAGTGCTATCCATGTGGCTACATTCTAACCAGAGTGTTATCCATGTGGCTACATTCTAACCAGAGTGTTATCCAGGACTACATTCTAACCAGAGTGTTATCCATGTGGCTACATTCTAACCAGAGTGTTATCCAGGACTACATTCTAACCAGGGTGTTATCCATGTGGCTACATTCTAACCAGAGTATTATCAAGGACTACATTCTAACCAGAGTGTTATCCATGTGGCTACATTCTAACCAGAGTGTTATCCAGGACTACATTCTAACCAGAGTGCTATCCATGTGGCTACATTCTAACCAGAGTGTTATACATGTGGCTACATTCTAACCAGAGTGTTATCCATGTGGCTACATTCTAACCAGAGTGTTATCCATGTGGCTACATTCTAACCAGAGTGTTATTCCTGTGGCTACATTCTAACCAGAGTGTTATCCAGGACTACATTCTAACCAGAGTGTTATCCATGTGGCTACATTCTAACCAGAGTATTATCAAGGACTACATTCTAACCAGAGTGTTATCCATGTGGCTACATTCTAACCAGAGTATTATCAAGGACTACATTCTAACCAGAGTGTTATCCAGGACTACATTCTAACCAGAGTGTTATCCATGTGGCTACATTCTAACCAGAGTGTTATCCATGTGGCTACATTCTAGCCAGAGTGTTATCCAGGACTACATTCTAACCAGAGTGTTATCCATGTGGCTACATTCTAACCAGAGTATTATCAAGGACTACATTCTAACCAGAGTGTTATCCATGTGGCTACATTCTAACCAGAGTATTATCAAGGACTACATTCTAACCAGAGTGTTATCCATGTGGCTACATTCTAACCAGAGTATTATCAAGGACTACATTCTAACCAGAGTGTTATCCATGTGGCTACATTCTAACCAGAGTATTATCAAGGACTACATTCTAACCAGAGTGTTATCCATGTGGCTACATTCTAACCAGAGTATTATCAAGGACTACATTCTAACCAGAGTGTTATCCATGTGGCTACATTCTAACCAGAGTATTATCAAGGACTACATTCTAACCAGAGTGTTATCCATGTGGCTACATTATAACCAGAGTATTATCAAGGACTACATTCTAACCAGAGTGTTATCCATGTGGCTACATTCTAACCAGAGTATTATCAAGGACTACATTCTAACCAGAGTGTTATCCAGGACTACATTCTAACCAGAGTGTTATCCATGTGGCTACATTCTAACCAGAGTATTATCCATGTGGCTACATTCTAACCAGAGTGTTATCCATGTGGCTACATTCTAACCAGAGTGCTATCCATGTGGCTACATTCTAACCAGAGTGTTATCCATGTGGCTACATTCTAACCAGAGTGTTATCCAGGACTACATTCTAACCAGAGTGTTATCCATGTGGCTACATTCTAACCAGAGTGTTATCCAGGACTACATTCTAACCAGAGTGTTATCCATGTGGCTACATTCTAACCAGAGTATTATCAAGGACTACATTCTAACCAGAGTGTTATCCATGTGGCTACATTCTAACCAGAGTGTTATCCAGGACTACATTCTAACCAGAGTGCTATCCATGTGGCTACATTCTAACCAGAGTGTTATACATGTGGCTACATTCTAACCAGAGTGTTATCCATGTGGCTACATTCTAACCAGAGTGTTATCCATGTGGCTACATTCTAACCAGAGTGTTATTCCTGTGGCTACATTCTAACCAGAGTGTTATCCAGGACTACATTCTAACCAGAGTGTTATCCATGTGGCTACATTCTAACCAGAGTATTATCAAGGACTACATTCTAACCAGAGTGTTATCCATGTGGCTACATTCTAACCAGAGTATTATCAAGGACTACATTCTAACCAGAGTGTTATCCAGGACTACATTCTAACCAGAGTGTTATCCATGTGGCTACATTCTAACCAGAGTGTTATCCATGTGGCTACATTCTAGCCAGAGTGTTATCCAGGACTACATTCTAACCAGAGTGTTATCCATGTGGCTACATTCTAACCAGAGTATTATCAAGGACTACATTCTAACCAGAGTGTTATCCATGTGGCTACATTCTAACCAGAGTATTATCAAGGACTACATTCTAACCAGAGTGTTATCCATGTGGCTACATTATAACCAGAGTATTATCAAGGACTACATTCTAACCAGAGTGTTATCCATGTGGCTACATTCTAACCAGAGTATTATCAAGGACTACATTCTAACCAGAGTGTTATCCAGGACTACATTCTAACCAGAGTGTTATCCATGTGGCTACATTCTAACCAGAGTATTATCCATGTGGCTACATTCTAACCAGAGTGTTATCCATGTGGCTACATTCTAACCAGAGTGCTATCCATGTGGCTACATTCTAACCAGAGTGTTATCCATGTGGCTACATTCTAACCAGAGTGTTATCCAGGACTACATTCTAACCAGAGTGTTATCCATGTGGCTACATTCTAACCAGAGTGTTATCCAGGACTACATTCTAACCAGAGTGTTATCCATGTGGCTACATTCTAACCAGAGTATTATCAAGGACTACATTCTAACCAGAGTGTTATCCATGTGGCTACATTCTAACCAGAGTGTTATCCAGGACTACATTCTAACCAGAGTGCTATCCATGTGGCTACATTCTAACCAGAGTGTTATACATGTGGCTACATTCTAACCAGAGTGTTATCCATGTGGCTACATTCTAACCAGAGTGTTATCCATGTGGCTACATTCTAACCAGAGTGTTATTCCTGTGGCTACATTCTAACCAGAGTGTTATCCAGGACTACATTCTAACCAGAGTGTTATCCATGTGGCTACATTCTAACCAGAGTATTATCAAGGACTACATTCTAACCAGAGTGTTATCCATGTGGCTACATTCTAACCAGAGTATTATCAAGGACTACATTCTAACCAGAGTGTTATCCAGGACTACATTCTAACCAGAGTGTTATCCATGTGGCTACATTCTAACCAGAGTGTTATCCATGTGGCTACATTCTAGCCAGAGTGTTATCCAGGACTACATTCTAACCAGAGTGTTATCCATGTGGCTACATTCTAACCAGAGTATTATCAAGGACTACATTCTAACCAGAGTGTTATCCATGTGGCTACATTCTAACCAGAGTATTATCAAGGACTACATTCTAACCAGAGTGTTATCCATGTGGCTACATTCTAACCAGAGTATTATCAAGGACTACATTCTAACCAGAGTGTTATCCATGTGGCTACATTCTAACCAGAGTATTATCAAGGACTACATTCTAACCAGAGTGTTATCCATGTGGCTACATTCTAACCAGAGTATTATCAAGGACTACATTCTAACCAGAGTGTTATCCATGTGGCTACATTCTAACCAGAGTATTATCAAGGACTACATTCTAACCAGAGTGTTATCCATGTGGCTACATTATAACCAGAGTATTATCAAGGACTACATTCTAACCAGAGTGTTATCCATGTGGCTACATTCTAACCAGAGTATTATCAAGGACTACATTCTAACCAGAGTGTTATCCAGGACTACATTCTAACCAGAGTGTTATCCATGTGGCTACATTCTAACCAGAGTATTATCCATGTGGCTACATTCTAACCAGAGTGTTATCCATGTGGCTACATTCTAACCAGAGTGCTATCCATGTGGCTACATTCTAACCAGAGTGTTATCCATGTGGCTACATTCTAACCAGAGTGTTATCCAGGACTACATTCTAACCAGAGTGTTATCCATGTGGCTACATTCTAACCAGAGTGTTATCCAGGACTACATTCTAACCAGAGTGTTATCCATGTGGCTACATTCTAACCAGAGTATTATCAAGGACTACATTCTAACCAGAGTGTTATCCATGTGGCTACATTCTAACCAGAGTGTTATCCAGGACTACATTCTAACCAGAGTGCTATCCATGTGGCTACATTCTAACCAGAGTGTTATACATGTGGCTACATTCTAACCAGAGTGTTATCCATGTGGCTACATTCTAACCAGAGTGTTATCCATGTGGCTACATTCTAACCAGAGTGTTATTCCTGTGGCTACATTCTAACCAGAGTGTTATCCAGGACTACATTCTAACCAGAGTGTTATCCATGTGGCTACATTCTAACCAGAGTATTATCAAGGACTACATTCTAACCAGAGTGTTATCCATGTGGCTACATTCTAACCAGAGTATTATCAAGGACTACATTCTAACCAGAGTGTTATCCAGGACTACATTCTAACCAGAGTGTTATCCATGTGGCTACATTCTAACCAGAGTGTTATCCATGTGGCTACATTCTAGCCAGAGTGTTATCCAGGACTACATTCTAACCAGAGTGTTATCCATGTGGCTACATTCTAACCAGAGTATTATCAAGGACTACATTCTAACCAGAGTGTTATCCATGTGGCTACATTCTAACCAGAGTATTATCAAGGACTACATTCTAACCAGAGTGTTATCCATGTGGCTACATTCTAACCAGAGTATTATCAAGGACTACATTCTAACCAGAGTGTTATCCATGTGGCTACATTCTAACCAGAGTATTATCAAGGACTACATTCTAACCAGAGTGTTATCCAGGACTACATTCTAACCAGAGTGTTATCCATGTGGCTACATTCTAATCAGAGTATTATCCATGTGGCTACATTCTAACCAGAGTGTTATCCATGTGGCTACATTCTAACCAGAGTGCTATCCATGTGGCTACATTCTAACCAGAGTGTTATCCATGTGGCTACATTCTAACCAGAGTGTTATCCAGGACTACATTCTAACCAGAGTGTTATCCATGTGGCTACATTCTAACCAGAGTGTTATCCATGTGGCTACATTCTAACCAGAGTGTTATCCAGGACTACATTCTAACCAGAGTGTTATCCATGTGGCTACATTCTAACCAGAGTATTATCAAGGACTACATTCTAACCAGAGTGTTATCCATGTGGCTACATTCTAACCAGAGTGTTATCCAGGACTACATTCTAACCAGAGTGCTATCCATGTGGCTACATTCTAACCAGAGTGTTATACATGTGGCTACATTCTAACCAGAGTGTTATCCATGTGGCTACATTCTAACCAGAGTGTTATCCATGTGGCTACATTCTAACCAGAGTGTTATTCCTGTGGCTACATTCTAACCAGAGTGTTATCCAGGACTACATTCTAACCAGAGTGTTATCCATGTGGCTACATTCTAACCAGAGTATTATCAAGGACTACATTCTAACCAGAGTGTTATCCATGTGGCTACATTCTAACCAGAGTATTATCAAGGACTACATTCTAACCAGAGTGTTATCCAGGACTACATTCTAACCAGAGTGTTATCCATGTGGCTACATTCTAACCAGAGTGTTATCCATGTGGCTACATTCTAGCCAGAGTGTTATCCAGGACTACATTCTAACCAGAGTGTTATCCATGTGGCTACATTCTAACCAGAGTATTATCAAGGACTACATTCTAACCAGAGTGTTATCCATGTGGCTACATTCTAACCAGAGTATTATCAAGGACTACATTCTAACCAGAGTGTTATCCATGTGGCTACATTCTAACCAGAGTATTATCAAGGACTACATTCTAACCAGAGTGTTATCCATGTGGCTACATTCTAACCAGAGTATTATCAAGGACTACATTCTAACCAGAGTGTTATCCAGGACTACATTCTAACCAGAGTGTTATCCATGTGGCTACATTCTAATCAGAGTATTATCCATGTGGCTACATTCTAACCAGAGTGTTATCCATGTGGCTACATTCTAACCAGAGTGCTATCCATGTGGCTACATTCTAACCAGAGTGTTATCCATGTGGCTACATTCTAACCAGAGTGTTATCCAGGACTACATTCTAACCAGAGTGTTATCCATGTGGCTACATTCTAACCAGAGTGTTATCCAGGACTACATTATAACCAGAGTGTTATCCATGTGGCTACATTCTAACCAGAGTATTATCAAGGACTACATTCTAACCAGAGTGTTATCCATGTGGCTACATTCTAACCAGAGTGTTATCCAGGACTACATTCTAACCAGAGTGCTATCCATGTGGCTACATTCTAACCAGAGTGTTATACATGTGGCTATATTCTAACCAGAGTGTTATCCATGTGGCTACATTCTAACCAGAGTGTTATCCATGTGGCTACATTCTAACCAGAGTGTTATTCCTGTGGCTACATTCTAACCAGAGTGTTATCCAGGACTACATTCTAACCAGAGTGTTATCCATGTGGCTACATTCTAACCAGAGTATTATCAAGGACTACATTCTAACCAGAGTGTTATCCATGTGGCTACATTCTAACCAGAGTATTATCAATGACTACATTCTAACCAGAGTGTTATCCAGGACTACATTCTAACCAGAGTGTTATCCATGTGGCTACATTCTAACCAGAGTATTATCCATGTGGCTACATTCTAACCAGAGTATTATCAAGGACTACATTCTAACCAGAGTGTTATCCATGTGGCTACATTCTAACCAGAGTATTATCAAGGACTACATTCTAACCAGAGTGTTATCCAGGACTACATTCTAACCAGAGTGTTATCCATGTGGCTACATTCTAACCAGAGTGTTATCCATGTGGCTACATTCTAGCCAGAGTGTTATCCAGGACTACATTCTAACCAGAGTGTTATCATGTGGCTACATTCTAACCAGAGTATTATCAAGGACTACATTCTAACCAGAGTGTTATCCATGTGGCTACATTCTAACCAGAGTATTATCAAGGACTACATTCTAACCAGAGTGTTATCCATGTGGCTACATTCTAACCAGAGTATTATCAAGGACTACATTCTAACCAGAGTGTTATCCATGTGGCTACATTCTAACCAGAGTATTATCAAGGACTACATTCTAACCAGAGTGTTATCCAGGACTACATTCTAACCAGAGTGTTATCCATGTGGCTACATTCTAACCAGAGTATTATCCATGTGGCTACATTCTAACCAGAGTGTTATCCATGTGGCTACATTCTAACCAGAGTGCTATCCATGTGGCTACATTCTAACCAGAGTGTTATCCATGTGGCTACATTCTAACCAGAGTGTTATCCAGGACTACATTCTAACCAGAGTGTTATCCATGTGGCTACATTCTAACCAGAGTGTTATCCATGTGGCTACATTCTAGCCAGAGTGTTATCCAGGACTACATTCTAACCAGAGTGTTATCCATGTGGCTACATTCTAACCAGAGTATTATCAATGACTACATTCTAACCAGAGTGTTATCCATGTGGCTACATTCTAACCAGAGTATTATCAAGGACTACATTCTAACCAGAGTGTTATCCATGTGGCTACATTCTAACCAGAGTATTATCAAGGACTACATTCTAACCAGAGTGTTATCCATGTGGCTACATTCTAACCAGAGTATTATCAAGGACTACATTCTAACCAGAGTGTTATCCAGGACTACATTCTAACCAGAGTGTTATCCATGTGGCTACATTCTAATCAGAGTATTATCCATGTGGCTACATTCTAACCAGAGTGTTATCCATGTGGCTACATTCTAACCAGAGTGCTATCCATGTGGCTACATTCTAACCAGAGTGTTATCCATGTGGCTACATTCTAACCAGAGTGTTATCCAGGACTACATTCTAACCAGAGTGTTATCCATGTGGCTACATTCTAACCAGAGTGTTATCCAGGACTACATTATAACCAGAGTGTTATCCATGTGGCTACATTCTAACCAGAGTATTATCAAGGACTACATTCTAACCAGAGTGTTATCCATGTGGCTACATTCTAACCAGAGTGTTATCCAGGACTACATTCTAACCAGAGTGCTATCCATGTGGCTACATTCTAACCAGAGTGTTATACATGTGGCTACATTCTAACCAGAGTGTTATCCATGTGGCTACATTCTAACCAGAGTGTTATCCATGTGGCTACATTCTAACCAGAGTGTTATTCCTGTGGCTACATTCTAACCAGAGTGTTATCCAGGACTACATTCTAACCAGAGTGTTATCCATGTGGCTACATTCTAACCAGAGTATTATCAAGGACTACATTCTAACCAGAGTGTTATCCATGTGGCTACATTCTAACCAGAGTATTATCAATGACTACATTCTAACCAGAGTGTTATCCAGGACTACATTCTAACCAGAGTGTTATCCATGTGGCTACATTCTAACCAGAGTATTATCCATGTGGCTACATTCTAACCAGAGTGTTATACATGTGGCTACATTCTAACCAGAGTGTTATCCATGTGGCTACATTCTAACCAGAGTGTTATCCATGTGGCTACATTCTAACCAGAGTGTTATTCCTGTGGCTACATTCTAACCAGAGTGTTATCCAGGACTACATTCTAACCAGAGTGTTATCCATGTGGCTACATTCTAACCAGAGTATTATCAAGGACTACATTCTAACCAGAGTGTTATCCATGTGGCTACATTCTAACCAGAGTATTATCAAGGACTACATTCTAACCAGAGTGTTATCCAGGACTACATTCTAACCAGAGTGTTATCCATGTGGCTACATTCTAACCAGAGTGCTATCCATGTGGCTACATTCTAGCCAGAGTGTTATCCAGGACTACATTCTAACCAGAGTGTTATCCATGTGGCTACATTCTAACCAGAGTATTATCAATGACTACATTCTAACCAGAGTGTTATCCATGTGGCTACATTCTAACCATAGTATTATCAAGGACTACATTCTAACCAGAGTGTTATCCATGTGGCTACATTCTAACCAGAGTATTATCAAGGACTACATTCTAACCAGAGTGTTATCCATGTGGCTACATTCTAACCAGAGTATTATCAAGGACTACATTCTAACCAGAGTGTTATCCATGTGGCTACATTCTAACCAGAGTGTTATCCAGGACTACATTCTAACCAGAGTGCTATCCATGTGGCTACATTCTAACCAGAGTGTTATACATGTGGCTACATTCTAACCAGAGTGTTATCCATGTGGCTACATTCTAACCAGAGTGTTATCCATGTGGCTACATTCTAACCAGAGTGTTATTCCTGTGGCTACATTCTAACCAGAGTGTTATCCAGGACTACATTCTAACCAGAGTGTTATCCATGTGGCTACATTCTAACCAGAGTATTATCAAGGACTACATTCTAACCAGAGTGTTATCCATGTGGCTACATTCTAACCAGAGTATTATCAATGACTACATTCTAACCAGAGTGTTATCCAGGACTACATTCTAACCAGAGTGTTATCCATGTGGCTACATTCTAACCAGAGTATTATCCATGTGGCTACATTCTAACCAGAGTGTTATCCATGTGGCTACATTCTAACCAGAGTGTTATCCATGTGGCTACATTCTAACCAGAGTGTTATCCATGTGGCTACATTCTAACCAGAGTGTTATTCCTGTGGCTACATTCTAACCAGAGTGTTATCCAGGACTACATTCTAACCAGAGTGTTATCCATGTGGCTACATTCTAACCAGAGTATTATCAAGGACTACATTCTAACCAGAGTGTTATCCATGTGGCTACATTCTAACCAGAGTATTATCAAGGACTACATTCTAACCAGAGTGTTATCCAGGACTACATTCTAACCAGAGTGTTATCCATGTGGCTACATTCTAACCAGAGTGCTATCCATGTGGCTACATTCTAGCCAGAGTGTTATCCAGGACTACATTCTAACCAGAGTGTTATCCATGTGGCTACATTCTAACCAGAGTATTATCAATGACTACATTCTAACCAGAGTGTTATCCATGTGGCTACATTCTAACCATAGTATTATCAAGGACTACATTCTAACCAGAGTGTTATCCATGTGGCTACATTCTAACCAGAGTATTATCAAGGACTACATTCTAACCAGAGTGTTATCCATGTGGCTACATTCTAACCAGAGTATTATCAAGGACTACATTCTAACCAGAGTGTTATCCAGGACTACATTCTAACCAGAGTGTTTTCCATGTGGCTACATTCTAATCAGAGTATTATCCATGTGGCTACATTCTAACCAGAGTGTTATCCATGTGGCTACATTCTAACCAGAGTGCTATCCATGTGGCTACATTCTAACCAGAGTGTTATCCATGTGGCTACATTCTAACCAGAGTGTTATCCAGGACTACATTCTAACCAGAGTGTTATCCATGTGGCTACATTCTAACCAGAGTGTTATCCAGGACTACATTCTAACCAGAGTGTTATCCATGTGGCTACATTCTAACCAGAGTATTATCAAGGACTACATTCTAACCAGAGTGTTATCCATGTGGCTACATTCTAACCAGAGTGTTATCCAGGACTACATTCTAACCAGAGTGCTATCCATGTGGCTACATTCTAACCAGAGTGTTATACATGTGGCTACATTCTAACCAGAGTGTTATCCATGTGGCTACATTCTAACCAGAGTGTTATCCATGTGGCTACATTCTAACCAGAGTGTTATTCCTGTGGCTACATTCTAACCAGAGTGTTATCCAGGACTACATTCTAACCAGAGTGTTATCCATGTGGCTACATTCTAACCAGAGTATTATCAAGGACTACATTCTAACCAGAGTGTTATCCATGTGGCTACATTCTAACCAGAGTATTATCAAGGACTACATTCTAACCAGAGTGTTATCCAGGACTACATTCTAACCAGAGTGTTATCCATGTGGCTACATTCTAACCAGAGTATTATCCATGTGGCTACATTCTAACCAGAGTGTTATCCATGTGGCTACATTCTAACCAGAGTGCTATCCATGTGGCTACATTCTAACCAGAGTGTTATCCATGTGGCTACATTCTAACCAGAGTGTTATCCATGTGGCTACATTCTAACCAGAGTATTATCAAGGACTACATTCTAACCAGAGTGTTATCCATGTGGCTACATTCTAACCAGAGTGTTATCCAGGACTACATTCTAACCAGAGTGCTATCCATGTGGCTACATTCTAACCAGAGTGTTATACATGTGGCTACATTCTAACCAGAGTGTTATCCATGTGGCTACATTCTAACCAGAGTGTTATCCATGTGGCTACATTCTAGCCAGAGTGTTATCCAGGACTACATTCTAACCAGAGTGTTATCCATGTGGCTACATTCTAACCAGAGTATTATCAAGGACTACATTCTAACCAGAGTGTTATCCATGTGGCTACATTCTAACCAGAGTATTATCAAGGACTACATTCTAACCAGAGTGTTATCCATGTGGCTACATTCTAACCAGAGTATTATCAAGGACTACATTCTAACCAGAGTGTTATCCATGTGGCTACATTCTAACCAGAGTATTATCAAGGACTACATTCTAACCAGAGTGTTATCCAGGACTACATTCTAACCAGAGTGTTATCCATGTGGCTACATTCTAACCAGAGTATTATCCATGTGGCTACATTCTAACCAGAGTGTTATCCATGTGGCTACATTCTAACCAGAGTGCTATCCATGTGGCTACATTCTAACCAGAGTGTTATCCATGTGGCTACATTCTAACCAGAGTGTTATCCAGGACTACATTCTAACCAGAGTGTTATCCATGTGGCTACATTCTAACCAGAGTGTTATCCAGGACTACATTCTAACCAGAGTGTTATCCATGTGGCTACATTCTAACCAGAGTATTATCAAGGACTACATTCTAACCAGAGTGTTATCCATGTGGCTACATTCTAACCAGAGTGTTATCCAGGACTACATTCTAACCAGAGTGCTATCCATGTGGCTACATTCTAACCAGAGTGTTATACATGTGGCTACATTCTAACCAGAGTGTTATCCATGTGGCTACATTCTAACCAGAGTGTTATCCATGTGGCTACATTCTAACCAGAGTGTTATTCCTGTGGCTACATTCTAACCAGAGTGTTATCCAGGACTACATTCTAACCAGAGTGTTATCCATGTGGCTACATTCTAACCAGAGTATTATCAAGGACTACATTCTAACCAGAGTGTTATCCATGTGGCTACATTCTAACCAGAGTATTATCAAGGACTACATTCTAACCAGAGTGTTATCCAGGACTACATTCTAACCAGAGTGTTATCCCTGTGGCTACATTCTAACCAGAGTATTATCCATGTGGCTACATTCTAACCAGAGTGTTATCCATGTGGCTACATTCTAACCAGAGTGCTATCCATGTGGCTACATTCTAACCAGAGTGTTATCCATGTGGCTACATTCTAACCAGAGTGTTATCCATGTGGCTACATTCTAACCAGAGTATTATCAAGGACTACATTCTAACCAGAGTGTTATCCGTGTGGCTACATTCTAACCAGAGTATTATCAAGGACTACATTCTAACCAGAGTGTTATCCAGGACTACATTCTAACCAGAGTGTTATCCGTGTGGCTACATTCTAACCAGAGTGTTATCCATGTGGCTACATTCTAACCAGAGTGTTATCCATGTGGCTACATTCTAACCAGTGTGTTATCCATGTGGCTACATTCAAACCAGAGTGTTATCCATGTGGCTACATTCTAACCAGAGTGTTATCCATGTGGCTACATTCTAACCAGAGTGTTATCCAGGACTACATTCTAACCAGAGTGTTATCCATGTGGCTACATTCTAACCAGAGTATTATCAAGGACTACATTCTAACCAGAGTGTTATCCATGTGGCTACATTCTAGCCAGAGTGTTATCCAGGACTACATTCTAACCAGAGTGTTATCCATGTGGCTACATTCTAACCAGAGTATTATCAAGGACTACATTCTAACCAGAGTGTTATCCATGTGGCTACATTCTAACCAGAGTATTATCAAGGACTACATTCTAACCAGAGTGTTATCCATGTGGCTACATTCTAACCAGAGTATTATCAAGGACTACATTCTAACCAGAGTGTTATCCATGTGGCTACATTCTAACCAGAGTATTATCAAGGACTACATTCTAACCAGAGTGTTATCCAGGACTACATTCTAACCAGAGTGTTATCCATGTGGCTACATTCTAACCAGAGTGTTATCCATGTGGCTACATTCTAGCCAGAGTGTTATCCAGGACTACATTCTAACCAGAGTGTTATCCATGTGGCTACATTCTAACCAGAGTATTATCAAGGACTACATTCTAACCAGAGTGTTATCCATGTGGCTACATTCTAACCAGAGTATTATCAAGGACTACATTCTAACCAGAGTGTTATCCATGTGGCTACATTCTAACCAGAGTATTATCAAGGACTACATTCTAACCAGAGTGTTATCCATGTGGCTACATTCTAACCAGAGTATTATCAAGGACTACATTCTAACCAGAGTGTTATCCAGGACTACATTCTAACCAGAGTGTTATCCATGTGGCTACATTCTAACCAGAGTATTATCCATGTGGCTACATTCTAACCAGAGTGTTATCCATGTGGCTACATTCTAACCAGAGTGCTATCCATGTGGCTACATTCTAACCAGAGTGTTATCCATGTGGCTACATTCTAACCAGAGTGTTATCCAGGACTACATTCTAACCAGAGTGTTATCCATGTGGCTACATTCTAACCAGAGTATTATCAAGGACTACATTCTAACCAGAGTGTTATCCATGTGGCTACATTCTAACCAGAGTGTTATCCAGGACTACATTCTAACCAGAGTGCTATCCATGTGGCTACATTCTAACCAGAGTGTTATACATGTGGCTACATTCTAACCAGAGTGTTATCCATGTGGCTACATTCTAACCAGAGTGTTATCCATGTGGCTACATTCTAACCAGAGTGTTATTCCTGTGGCTACATTCTAACCAGAGTGTTATCCAGGACTACATTCTAACCAGAGTGTTATCCATGTGGCTACATTCTAACCAGAGTATTATCAAGGACTACATTCTAACCAGAGTGTTATCCATGTGGCTACATTCTAACCAGAGTATTATCAAGGACTACATTCTAACCAGAGTGTTATCCAGGACTACATTCTAACCAGAGTGTTATCCATGTGGCTACATTCTAACCAGAGTGCTATCCATGTGGCTACATTCTAGCCAGAGTGTTATCCAGGACTACATTCTAACCAGAGTGTTATCCATGTGGCTACATTCTAACCAGAGTATTATCAATGACTACATTCTAACCAGAGTGTTATCCATGTGGCTACATTCTAACCATAGTATTATCAAGGACTACATTCTAACCAGAGTGTTATCCATGTGGCTACATTCTAACCAGAGTATTATCAAGGACTACATTCTAACCAGAGTGTTATCCATGTGGCTACATTCTAACCAGAGTATTATCAAGGACTACATTCTAACCAGAGTGTTATCCAGGACTACATTCTAACCAGAGTGTTATCCATGTGGCTACATTCTAATCAGAGTATTATCCATGTGGCTACATTCTAACCAGAGTGTTATCCATGTGGCTACATTCTAACCAGAGTGCTATCCATGTGGCTACATTCTAACCAGAGTGTTATCCATGTGGCTACATTCTAACCAGAGTGTTATCCAGGACTACATTCTAACCAGAGTGTTATCCATGTGGCTACATTCTAACCAGAGTGTTATCCAGGACTACATTCTAACCAGAGTGTTATCCATGTGGCTACATTCTAACCAGAGTATTATCAAGGACTACATTCTAACCAGAGTGTTATCCATGTGGCTACATTCTAACCAGAGTGTTATCCAGGACTACATTCTAACCAGAGTGCTATCCATGTGGCTACATTCTAACCAGAGTGTTATACATGTGGCTACATTCTAACCAGAGTGTTATCCATGTGGCTACATTCTAACCAGAGTGTTATCCATGTGGCTACATTCTAACCAGAGTGTTATTCCTGTGGCTACATTCTAACCAGAGTGTTATCCAGGACTACATTCTAACCAGAGTGTTATCCATGTGGCTACATTCTAACCAGAGTATTATCAAGGACTACATTCTAACCAGAGTGTTATCCATGTGGCTACATTCTAACCAGAGTATTATCAAGGACTACATTCTAACCAGAGTGTTATCCAGGACTACATTCTAACCAGAGTGTTATCCATGTGGCTACATTCTAACCAGAGTATTATCCATGTGGCTACATTCTAACCAGAGTGTTATCCATGTGGCTACATTCTAACCAGAGTGCTATCCATGTGGCTACATTCTAACCAGAGTGTTATCCATGTGGCTACATTCTAACCAGAGTGTTATCCATGTGGCTACATTCTAACCAGAGTATTATCAAGGACTACATTCTAACCAGAGTGTTATCCATGTGGCTACATTCTAACCAGAGTGTTATCCAGGACTACATTCTAACCAGAGTGCTATCCATGTGGCTACATTCTAACCAGAGTGTTATACATGTGGCTACATTCTAACCAGAGTGTTATCCATGTGGCTACATTCTAACCAGAGTGTTATCCATGTGGCTACATTCTAGCCAGAGTGTTATCCAGGACTACATTCTAACCAGAGTGTTATCCATGTGGCTACATTCTAACCAGAGTATTATCAAGGACTACATTCTAACCAGAGTGTTATCCATGTGGCTACATTCTAACCAGAGTATTATCAAGGACTACATTCTAACCAGAGTGTTATCCATGTGGCTACATTCTAACCAGAGTATTATCAAGGACTACATTCTAACCAGAGTGTTATCCATGTGGCTACATTCTAACCAGAGTATTATCAAGGACTACATTCTAACCAGAGTGTTATCCAGGACTACATTCTAACCAGAGTGTTATCCATGTGGCTACATTCTAACCAGAGTATTATCCATGTGGCTACATTCTAACCAGAGTGTTATCCATGTGGCTACATTCTAACCAGAGTGCTATCCATGTGGCTACATTCTAACCAGAGTGTTATCCATGTGGCTACATTCTAACCAGAGTGTTATCCAGGACTACATTCTAACCAGAGTGTTATCCATGTGGCTACATTCTAACCAGAGTGTTATCCAGGACTACATTCTAACCAGAGTGTTATCCATGTGGCTACATTCTAACCAGAGTATTATCAAGGACTACATTCTAACCAGAGTGTTATCCATGTGGCTACATTCTAACCAGAGTGTTATCCAGGACTACATTCTAACCAGAGTGCTATCCATGTGGCTACATTCTAACCAGAGTGTTATACATGTGGCTACATTCTAACCAGAGTGTTATCCATGTGGCTACATTCTAACCAGAGTGTTATCCATGTGGCTACATTCTAACCAGAGTGTTATTCCTGTGGCTACATTCTAACCAGAGTGTTATCCAGGACTACATTCTAACCAGAGTGTTATCCATGTGGCTACATTCTAACCAGAGTATTATCAAGGACTACATTCTAACCAGAGTGTTATCCATGTGGCTACATTCTAACCAGAGTATTATCAAGGACTACATTCTAACCAGAGTGTTATCCAGGACTACATTCTAACCAGAGTGTTATCCATGTGGCTACATTCTAACCAGAGTATTATCCATGTGGCTACATTCTAACCAGAGTGTTATCCATGTGGCTACATTCTAACCAGAGTGCTATCCATGTGGCTACATTCTAACCAGAGTGTTATCCATGTGGCTACATTCTAACCAGAGTGTTATCCATGTGGCTACATTCTAACCAGAGTATTATCAAGGACTACATTCTAACCAGAGTGTTATCCATGTGGCTACATTCTAACCAGAGTGCTATCCATGTGGCTACATTCTAACCAGAGTGTTATCCATGTGGCTACATTCTAACCAGAGTGTTATCCATGTGGCTACATTCTAACCAGAGTATTATCAAGGACTACATTCTAACCAGAGTGTTATCCATGTGGCTACATTCTAACCAGAGTGTTATTCCTGTGGCTACATTCTAACCAGAGTGTTATCCAGGACTACATTCTAACCAGAGTGTTATCCATGTGGCTACATTCTAACCAGAGTATTATCAAGGACTACATTCTAACCAGAGTGTTATCCATGTGGCTACATTCTAACCAGAGTATTATCAAGGACTACATTCTAACCAGAGTGTTATCCAGGACTACATTCTAACCAGAGTGTTATCCATGTGGCTACATTCTAACCAGAGTGCTATCCATGTGGCTACATTCTAGCCAGAGTGTTATC
Source organism: Notolepis coatsorum (assembly GCF_963971535.1). Taxonomy (NCBI): domain Eukaryota; kingdom Metazoa; phylum Chordata; class Actinopteri; order Aulopiformes; family Paralepididae; genus Notolepis; species Notolepis coatsorum. Next base: position 70,329 of record NW_028169383.1, on the reverse strand, counting down.
CAGGACTACATTCTAACCAGAGTGTTATCCATGTGGCTACATTCTAACCAGAGTATTATCAATGACTACATTCTAACCAGAGTGTTATCCATGTGGCTACATTCTAACCATAGTATTATCAAGGACTACATTCTAACCAGAGTGTTATCCATGTGGCTACATTCTAACCAGAGTATTATCAAGGACTACATTCTAACCAGAGTGTTATCCATGTGGCTACATTCTAACCAGAGTATTATCAAGGACTACATTCTAACCAGAGTGTTATCCAGGACTACATTCTAACCAGAGTGTTATCCATGTGGCTACATTCTAATCAGAGTATTATCCATGTGGCTACATTCTAACCAGAGTGTTATCCATGTGGCTACATTCTAACCAGAGTGCTATCCATGTGGCTACATTCTAACCAGAGTGTTATCCATGTGGCTACATTCTAACCAGAGTGTTATCCAGGACTACATTCTAACCAGAGTGTTATCCATGTGGCTACATTCTAACCAGAGTGTTATCCAGGACTACATTCTAACCAGAGTGTTATCCATGTGGCTACATTCTAACCAGAGTATTATCAAGGACTACATTCTAACCAGAGTGTTATCCATGTGGCTACATTCTAACCAGAGTGTTATCCAGGACTACATTCTAACCAGAGTGCTATCCATGTGGCTACATTCTAACCAGAGTGTTATACATGTGGCTACATTCTAACCAGAGTGTTATCCATGTGGCTACATTCTAACCAGAGTGTTATCCATGTGGCTACATTCTAACCAGAGTGTTATTCCTGTGGCTACATTCTAACCAGAGTGTTATCCAGGACTACATTCTAACCAGAGTGTTATCCATGTGGCTACATTCTAACCAGAGTATTATCAAGGACTACATTCTAACCAGAGTGTTATCCATGTGGCTACATTCTAACCAGAGTATTATCAAGGACTACATTCTAACCAGAGTGTTATCCAGGACTACATTCTAACCAGAGTGTTATCCATGTGGCTACATTCTAACCAGAGTATTATCCATGTGGCTACATTCTAACCAGAGTGTTATCCATGTGGCTACATTCTAACCAGAGTGCTATCCATGTGGCTACATTCTAACCAGAGTGTTATCCATGTGGCTACATTCTAACCAGAGTGTTATCCATGTGGCTACATTCTAACCAGAGTATTATCAAGGACTACATTCTAACCAGAGTGTTATCCATGTGGCTACATTCTAACCAGAGTGTTATCCAGGACTACATTCTAACCAGAGTGCTATCCATGTGGCTACATTCTAACCAGAGTGTTATACATGTGGCTACATTCTAACCAGAGTGTTATCCATGTGGCTACATTCTAACCAGAGTGTTATCCATGTGGCTACATTCTAGCCAGAGTGTTATCCAGGACTACATTCTAACCAGAGTGTTATCCATGTGGCTACATTCTAACCAGAGTATTATCAAGGACTACATTCTAACCAGAGTGTTATCCATGTGGCTACATTCTAACCAGAGTATTATCAAGGACTACATTCTAACCAGAGTGTTATCCATGTGGCTACATTCTAACCAGAGTATTATCAAGGACTACATTCTAACCAGAGTGTTATCCATGTGGCTACATTCTAACCAGAGTATTATCAAGGACTACATTCTAACCAGAGTGTTATCCAGGACTACATTCTAACCAGAGTGTTATCCATGTGGCTACATTCTAACCAGAGTATTATCCATGTGGCTACATTCTAACCAGAGTGTTATCCATGTGGCTACATTCTAACCAGAGTGCTATCCATGTGGCTACATTCTAACCAGAGTGTTATCCATGTGGCTACATTCTAACCAGAGTGTTATCCAGGACTACATTCTAACCAGAGTGTTATCCATGTGGCTACATTCTAACCAGAGTGTTATCCAGGACTACATTCTAACCAGAGTGTTATCCATGTGGCTACATTCTAACCAGAGTATTATCAAGGACTACATTCTAACCAGAGTGTTATCCATGTGGCTACATTCTAACCAGAGTGTTATCCAGGACTACATTCTAACCAGAGTGCTATCCATGTGGCTACATTCTAACCAGAGTGTTATACATGTGGCTACATTCTAACCAGAGTGTTATCCATGTGGCTACATTCTAACCAGAGTGTTATCCATGTGGCTACATTCTAACCAGAGTGTTATTCCTGTGGCTACATTCTAACCAGAGTGTTATCCAGGACTACATTCTAACCAGAGTGTTATCCATGTGGCTACATTCTAACCAGAGTATTATCAAGGACTACATTCTAACCAGAGTGTTATCCATGTGGCTACATTCTAACCAGAGTATTATCAAGGACTACATTCTAACCAGAGTGTTATCCAGGACTACATTCTAACCAGAGTGTTATCCATGTGGCTACATTCTAACCAGAGTATTATCCATGTGGCTACATTCTAACCAGAGTGTTATCCATGTGGCTACATTCTAACCAGAGTGCTATCCATGTGGCTACATTCTAACCAGAGTGTTATCCATGTGGCTACATTCTAACCAGAGTGTTATCCATGTGGCTACATTCTAACCAGAGTATTATCAAGGACTACATTCTAACCAGAGTGTTATCCGTGTGGCTACATTCTAACCAGAGTATTATCAAGGACTACATTCTAACCAGAGTGTTATCCAGGACTACATTCTAACCAGAGTGTTATCCGTGTGGCTACATTCTAACCAGAGTGTTATCCATGTGGCTACATTCTAACCAGAGTGTTATCCATGTGGCTACATTCTAACCAGTGTGTTATCCATGTGGCTACATTCAAACCAGAGTGTTATCCATGTGGCTACATTCTAACCAGAGTGTTATCCATGTGGCTACATTCTAACCAGAGTGTTATCCAGGACTACATTCTAACCAGAGTGTTATCCATGTGGCTACATTCTAACCAGAGTATTATCAAGGACTACATTCTAACCAGAGTGTTATCCATGTGGCTACATTCTAGCCAGAGTGTTATCCAGGACTACATTCTAACCAGAGTGTTATCCATGTGGCTACATTCTAACCAGAGTATTATCAAGGACTACATTCTAACCAGAGTGTTATCCATGTGGCTACATTCTAACCAGAGTATTATCAAGGACTACATTCTAACCAGAGTGTTATCCATGTGGCTACATTCTAACCAGAGTATTATCAAGGACTACATTCTAACCAGAGTGTTATCCATGTGGCTACATTCTAACCAGAGTATTATCAAGGACTACATTCTAACCAGAGTGTTATCCAGGACTACATTCTAACCAGAGTGTTATCCATGTGGCTACATTCTAACCAGAGTGTTATCCATGTGGCTACATTCTAGCCAGAGTGTTATCCAGGACTACATTCTAACCAGAGTGTTATCCATGTGGCTACATTCTAACCAGAGTATTATCAAGGACTACATTCTAACCAGAGTGTTATCCATGTGGCTACATTCTAACCAGAGTATTATCAAGGACTACATTCTAACCAGAGTGTTATCCATGTGGCTACATTCTAACCAGAGTATTATCAAGGACTACATTCTAACCAGAGTGTTATCCATGTGGCTACATTCTAACCAGAGTATTATCAAGGACTACATTCTAACCAGAGTGTTATCCAGGACTACATTCTAACCAGAGTGTTATCCATGTGGCTACATTCTAACCAGAGTATTATCCATGTGGCTACATTCTAACCAGAGTGTTATCCATGTGGCTACATTCTAACCAGAGTGCTATCCATGTGGCTACATTCTAACCAGAGTGTTATCCATGTGGCTACATTCTAACCAGAGTGTTATCCAGGACTACATTCTAACCAGAGTGTTATCCATGTGGCTACATTCTAACCAGAGTATTATCAAGGACTACATTCTAACCAGAGTGTTATCCATGTGGCTACATTCTAACCAGAGTGTTATCCAGGACTACATTCTAACCAGAGTGCTATCCATGTGGCTACATTCTAACCAGAGTGTTATACATGTGGCTACATTCTAACCAGAGTGTTATCCATGTGGCTACATTCTAACCAGAGTGTTATCCATGTGGCTACATTCTAACCAGAGTGTTATTCCTGTGGCTACATTCTAACCATAGTGTTATCCAGGACTACATTCTAACCAGAGTGTTATCCATGTGGCTACATTCTAACCAGAGTATTATCAAGGACTACATTCTAACCAGAGTGTTATCCATGTGGCTACATTCTAACCAGAGTATTATCAAGGACTACATTCTAACCAGAGTGTTATCCAGGACTACATTCTAACCAGAGTGTTATCCATGTGGCTACATTCTAACCAGAGTATTATCCATGTGGCTACATTCTAACCAGAGTGTTATCCATGTGGCTACATTCTAACCAGAGTGCTATCCATGTGGCTACATTCTAACCAGAGTGTTATCCATGTGGCTACATTCTAACCAGAGTGTTATCCATGTGGCTACATTCTAGCCAGAGTGTTATCCAGGACTACATTCTAACCAGAGTGTTATCCATGTGGCTACATTCTAACCAGAGTATTATCAAGGACTACATTCTAACCAGAGTGTTATCCATGTGGCTACATTCTAACCAGAGTATTATCAAGGACTACATTCTAACCAGAGTGTTATCCATGTGGCTACATTCTAACCAGAGTATTATCAAGGACTACATTCTAACCAGAGTGTTATCCATGTGGCTACATTCTAACCAGAGTATTATCAAGGACTACATTCTAACCAGAGTGTTATCCAGGACTACATTCTAACCAGAGTGTTATCCATGTGGCTACATTCTAACCAGAGTATTATCCATGTGGCTACATTCTAACCAGAGTGTTATCCATGTGGCTACATTCTAACCAGAGTGCTATCCATGTGGCTACATTCTAACCAGAGTGTTATCCATGTGGCTACATTCTAACCAGAGTGTTATCCAGGACTACATTCTAACCAGAGTGTTATCCATGTGGCTACATTCTAACCAGAGTATTATCAAGGACTACATTCTAACCAGAGTGTTATCCATGTGGCTACATTCTAACCAGAGTGTTATCCAGGACTACATTCTAACCAGAGTGCTATCCATGTGGCTACATTCTAACCAGAGTGTTATACATGTGGCTACATTCTAACCAGAGTGTTATCCATGTGGCTACATTCTAACCAGAGTGTTATCCATGTGGCTACATTCTAACCAGAGTGTTATTCCTGTGGCTACATTCTAACCATAGTGTTATCCAGGACTACATTCTAACCAGAGTGTTATCCATGTGGCTACATTCTAACCAGAGTATTATCAAGGACTACATTCTAACCAGAGTGTTATCCATGTGGCTACATTCTAACCAGAGTATTATCAAGGACTACATTCTAACCAGAGTGTTATCCAGGACTACATTCTAACCAGAGTGTTATCCATGTGGCTACATTCTAACCAGAGTATTATCCATGTGGCTACATTCTAACCAGAGTGTTATCCATGTGGCTACATTCTAACCAGAGTGCTATCCATGTGGCTACATTCTAACCAGAGTGTTATCCATGTGGCTACATTCTAACCAGAGTGTTATCCAGGACTACATTCTAACCAGAGTGTTATCCATGTGGCTACATTCTAACCAGAGTGTTATCCAGGACTACATTCTAACCAGAGTGTTATCCATGTGGCTACATTCTAACCAGAGTATTATCAAGGACTACATTCTAACCAGAGTGTTATCCATGTGGCTACATTCTAACCAGAGTGTTATCCAGGACTACATTCTAACCAGAGTGCTATCCATGTGGCTACATTCTAACCAGAGTGTTATACATGTGGCTACATTCTAACCAGAGTGTTATCCATGTGGCTACATTCTAACCAGAGTGTTATCCATGTGGCTACATTCTAACCAGAGTGTTATTCCTGTGGCTACATTCTAACCAGAGTGTTATCCAGGACTACATTCTAACCAGAGTGTTATCCATGTGGCTACATTCTAACCAGAGTATTATCAAGGACTACATTCTAACCAGAGTGTTATCCATGTGGCTACATTCTAACCAGAGTATTATCAAGGACTACATTCTAACCAGAGTGTTATCCAGGACTACATTCTAACCAGAGTGTTATCCATGTGGCTACATTCTAACCAGAGTATTATCCATGTGGCTACATTCTAACCAGAGTGTTATCCATGTGGCTACATTCTAACCAGAGTGCTATCCATGTGGCTACATTCTAACCAGAGTGTTATCCATGTGGCTACATTCTAACCAGAGTGTTATCCATGTGGCTACATTCTAACCAGAGTATTATCAAGGACTACATTCTAACCAGAGTGTTATCCATGTGGCTACATTCTAACCAGAGTATTATCAAGGACTACATTCTAACCAGAGTGTTATCCAGGACTACATTCTAACCAGAGTGTTATCCGTGTGGCTACATTCTAACCAGAGTGTTATCCATGTGGCTACATTCTAACCAGAGTGTTATCCATGTGGCTACATTCTAACCAGTGTGTTATCCATGTGGCTACATTCAAACCAGAGTGTTATCCATGTGGCTACATTCTAACCAGAGTGTTATCCATGTGGCTACATTCTAACCAGAGTGTTATCCAGGACTACATTCTAACCAGAGTGTTATCCATGTGGCTACATTCTAACCAGAGTATTATCAAGGACTACATTCTAACCAGAGTGTTATCCATGTGGCTACATTCTAGCCAGAGTGTTATCCAGGACTACATTCTAACCAGAGTGTTATCCATGTGGCTACATTCTAACCAGAGTATTATCAAGGACTACATTCTAACCAGAGTGTTATCCATGTGGCTACATTCTAACCAGAGTATTATCAAGGACTACATTCTAACCAGAGTGTTATCCATGTGGCTACATTCTAGCCAGAGTGTTATCCAGGACTACATTCTAACCAGAGTGTTATCCATGTGGCTACATTCTAACCAGAGTATTATCAAGGACTACATTCTAACCAGAGTGTTATCCATGTGGCTACATTCTAACCAGAGTATTATCAAGGACTACATTCTAACCAGAGTGTTATCCATGTGGCTACATTCTAACCAGAGTATTATCAAGGACTACATTCTAACCAGAGTGTTATCCATGTGGCTACATTCTAACCAGAGTATTATCAAGGACTACATTCTAACCAGAGTGTTATCCAGGACTACATTCTAACCAGAGTGTTATCCATGTGGCTACATTCTAACCAGAGTATTATCCATGTGGCTACATTCTAACCAGAGTGTTATCCATGTGGCTACATTCTAACCAGAGTGCTATCCACGTGGCTACATTCTAACCAGAGTGTTATCCATGTGGCTACATTCTAACCAGAGTGTTATCCAGGACTACATTCTAACCAGAGTGTTATCCATGTGGCTACATTCTAACCAGAGTATTATCAAGGACTACATTCTAACCAGAGTGTTATCCATGTGGCTACATTCTAACCAGAGTGTTATCCAGGACTACATTCTAACCAGAGTGCTATCCATGTGGCTACATTCTAACCAGAGTGTTATACACGTGGCTACATTCTAACCAGAGTGTTATCCATGTGGCTACATTCTAACCAGAGTGTTATCCATGTGGCTACATTCTAACCAGAGTGTTATTCCTGTGGCTACATTCTAACCATAGTGTTATCCAGGACTACATTCTAACCAGAGTGTTATCCATGTGGCTACATTCTAACCAGAGTATTATCAAGGACTACATTCTAACCAGAGTGTTATCCATGTGGCTACATTCTAACCAGAGTATTATCAAGGACTACATTCTAACCAGAGTGTTATCCGTGTGGCTACATTCTAACCAGAGTGTTATCCATGTGGCTACATTCTAACCAGAGTGTTATCCATGTGGCTACATTCTAACCAGTGTGTTATCCATGTGGCTACATTCAAACCAGAGTGTTATCCATGTGGCTACATTCTAACCAGAGTGTTATCCATGTGGCTACATTCTAACCAGAGTGTTATCCAGGACTACATTCTAACCAGAGTGTTATCCATGTGGCTACATTCTAACCAGAGTATTATCAAGGACTACATTCTAACCAGAGTGTTATCCATGTGGCTACATTCTAGCCAGAGTGTTATCCAGGACTACATTCTAACCAGAGTGTTATCCATGTGGCTACATTCTAACCAGAGTATTATCAAGGACTACATTCTAACCAGAGTGTTATCCATGTGGCTACATTCTAACCAGAGTATTATCAAGGACTACATTCTAACCAGAGTGTTATCCATGTGGCTACATTCTAGCCAGAGTGTTATCCAGGACTACATTCTAACCAGAGTGTTATCCATGTGGCTACATTCTAACCAGAGTATTATCAAGGACTACATTCTAACCAGAGTGTTATCCATGTGGCTACATTCTAACCAGAGTATTATCAAGGACTACATTCTAACCAGAGTGTTATCCATGTGGCTACATTCTAACCAGAGTATTATCAAGGACTACATTCTAACCAGAGTGTTATCCATGTGGCTACATTCTAACCAGAGTATTATCAAGGACTACATTCTAACCAGAGTGTTATCCAGGACTACATTCTAACCAGAGTGTTATCCATGTGGCTACATTCTAACCAGAGTATTATCCATGTGGCTACATTCTAACCAGAGTGTTATCCATGTGGCTACATTCTAACCAGAGTGCTATCCACGTGGCTACATTCTAACCAGAGTGTTATCCATGTGGCTACATTCTAACCAGAGTGTTATCCAGGACTACATTCTAACCAGAGTGTTATCCATGTGGCTACATTCTAACCAGAGTATTATCAAGGACTACATTCTAACCAGAGTGTTATCCATGTGGCTACATTCTAACCAGAGTGTTATCCAGGACTACATTCTAACCAGAGTGCTATCCATGTGGCTACATTCTAACCAGAGTGTTATACACGTGGCTACATTCTAACCAGAGTGTTATCCATGTGGCTACATTCTAACCAGAGTGTTATCCATGTGGCTACATTCTAACCAGAGTGTTATTCCTGTGGCTACATTCTAACCATAGTGTTATCCAGGACTACATTCTAACCAGAGTGTTATCCATGTGGCTACATTCTAACCAGAGTATTATCAAGGACTACATTCTAACCAGAGTGTTATCCATGTGGCTACATTCTAACCAGAGTATTATCAAGGACTACATTCTAACCAGAGTGTTATCCAGGACTACATTCTAACCAGAGTGTTATCCAGGACTACATTCTAACCAGAGTGTTATCCATGTGGCCACATTCTAGCCAGAGTGTTATCCAGGACTACATTCTAACCAGAGTGTTATCCATGTGGCTACATTCTAACCAGAGTATTATCAAGGACTACATTCTAACCAGAGTGTTATCCATGTGGCTACATTCTAACCAGAGTATTATCAAGGACTACATTCTAACCAGAGTGTTATCCATGTGGCTACATTCTAACCAGAGTATTATCAAGGACTACATTCTAACCAGAGTGTTATCCATGTGGCTACATTCTAACCAGAGTATTATCAAGGACTACATTCTAACCAGAGTGTTATCCATGTGGCTACATTCTAACCAGAGTGTTATCCAGGACTACATTCTAACCAGAGTGCTATCCATGTGGCTACATTCTAACCAGAGTGTTATACATGTGGCTACATTCTAACCAGAGTGTTATCCATGTGGCTACATTCTAACCAGAGTGTTATCCATGTGGCTACATTCTAACCAGAGTGTTATTCCTGTGGCTACATTCTAACCAGAGTGTTATCCATGTGGCTACATTCTAACCAGAGTATTATCAAGGACTACATTCTAACCAGAGTGTTATCCAGGACTACATTCTAACCAGAGTGTTATCCATGTGGCTACATTCTAACCAGAGTATTATCCATGTGGCTACATTCTAACCAGAGTGTTATCCATGTGGCTACATTCTAACCAGAGTGCTATCCATGTGGCTACATTCTAACCAGAGTGTTATCCATGTGGCTACATTCTAACCAGAGTGTTATCCAGGACTACATTCTAACCAGAGTGTTATCCATGTGGCTACATTCTAACCAGAGTGTTATCCAGGACTACATTCTAACCAGAGTGTTATCCATGTGGCTACATTCTAACCAGAGTATTATCAAGGACTACATTCTAACCAGAGTGTTATCCATGTGGCTACATTCTAACCAGAGTGTTATCCAGGACTACATTCTAACCAGAGTGCTATCCATGTGGCTACATTCTAACCAGAGTGTTATACATGTGGCTACATTCTAACCAGAGTGTTATCCATGTGGCTACATTCTAACCAGAGTGTTATCCATGTGGCTACATTCTAACCAGAGTGTTATTCCTGTGGCTACATTCTAACCAGAGTGTTATCCAGGACTACATTCTAACCAGAGTGTTATCCATGTGGCTACATTCTAACCAGAGTATTATCAAGGACTACATTCTAACCAGAGTGTTATCCATGTGGCTACATTCTAACCAGAGTATTATCAAGGACTACATTCTAACCAGAGTGTTATCCAGGACTACATTCTAACCAGAGTGTTATCCATGTGGCTACATTCTAACCAGAGTATTATCCATGTCGCTACATTCTAACCAGAGTGTTATCCATGTGGCTACATTCTAACCAGAGTGCTATCCATGTGGCTACATTCTAACCAGAGTGTTATCCATGTGGCTACATTCTAACCAGAGTGTTATCCATGTGGCTACATTCTAACCAGAGTATTATCAAGGACTACATTCTAACCAGAGTGTTATCCATGTGGCTACATTCTAACCAGAGTATTATCAAGGACTACATTCTAACCAGAGTGTTATCCAGGACTACATTCTAACCAGAGTGTTATCCGTGTGGCTACATTCTAACCAGAGTGTTATCCATGTGGCTACATTCTAACCAGAGTGTTATCCATGTGGCTACATTCTAACCAGTGTGTTATCCATGTGGCTACATTCAAACCAGAGTGTTATCCATGTGGCTACATTCTAACCAGAGTGTTATCCATGTGGCTACATTCTAACCAGAGTGTTATCCAGGACTACATTCTAACCAGAGTGTTATCCATGTGGCTACATTCTAACCAGAGTATTATCAAGGACTACATTCTAACCAGAGTGTTATCCATGTGGCTACATTCTAGCCAGAGTGTTATCCAGGACTACATTCTAACCAGAGTGTTATCCATGTGGCTACATTCTAACCAGAGTATTATCAAGGACTACATTCTAACCAGAGTGTTATCCATGTGGCTACATTCTAACCAGAGTATTATCAAGGACTACATTCTAACCAGAGTGTTATCCATGTGGCTACATTCTAACCAGAGTATTATCAAGGACTACATTCTAACCAGAGTGTTATCCATGTGGCTACATTCTAACCAGAGTATTATCAAGGACTACATTCTAACCAGAGTGTTATCCAGGACTACATTCTAACCAGAGTGTTATCCATGTGGCTACATTCTAACCAGAGTGTTATCCATGTGGCTACATTCTAGCCAGAGTGTTATCCAGGACTACATTCTAACCAGAGTGTTATCCATGTGGCTACATTCTAACCAGAGTATTATCAAGGACTACATTCTAACCAGAGTGTTATCCATGTGGCTACATTCTAACCAGAGTATTATCAAGGACTACATTCTAACCAGAGTGTTATCCATGTGGCTACATTCTAACCAGAGTATTATCAAGGACTACATTCTAACCAGAGTGTTATCCATGTGGCTACATTCTAACCAGAGTATTATCAAGGACTACATTCTAACCAGAGTGTTATCCAGGACTACATTCTAACCAGAGTGTTATCCAGGACTACATTCTAACCAGAGTGTTATCCATGTGGCCACATTCTAGCCAGAGTGTTATCCAGGACTACATTCTAACCAGAGTGTTATCCATGTGGCTACATTCTAACCAGAGTATTATCCATGTGGCTACATTCTAACCAGAGTGTTATCCATGTGGCTACATTCTAACCAGAGTGCTATCCATGTGGCTACATTCTAACCAGAGTGTTATCCATGTGGCTACATTCTAACCAGAGTGTTATCCAGGACTACATTCTAACCAGAGTGTTATCCATGTGGCTACATTCTAACCAGAGTGTTATCCAGGACTACATTCTAACCAGAGTGTTATCCATGTGGCTACATTCTAACCAGAGTATTATCAAGGACTACATTCTAACCAGAGTGTTATCCATGTGGCTACATTCTAACCAGAGTGTTATCCAGGACTACATTCTAACCAGAGTGCTATCCATGTGGCTACATTCTAACCAGAGTGTTATACATGTGGCTACATTCTAACCAGAGTGTTATCCATGTGGCTACATTCTAACCAGAGTGTTATCCATGTGGCTACATTCTAACCAGAGTGTTATTCCTGTGGCTACATTCTAACCAGAGTGTTATCCAGGACTACATTCTAACCAGAGTGTTATCCATGTGGCTACATTCTAACCAGAGTATTATCAAGGACTACATTCTAACCAGAGTGTTATCCATGTGGCTACATTCTAACCAGAGTATTATCAAGGACTACATTCTAACCAGAGTGTTATCCAGGACTACATTCTAACCAGAGTGTTATCCATGTGGCTACATTCTAACCAGAGTATTATCCATGTGGCTACATTCTAACCAGAGTGTTATCCATGTGGCTACATTCTAACCAGAGTGCTATCCATGTGGCTACATTCTAACCAGAGTGTTATCCATGTGGCTACATTCTAACCAGAGTGTTATCCATGTGGCTACATTCTAACCAGAGTATTATCAAGGACTACATTCTAACCAGAGTGTTATCCATGTGGCTACATTCTAACCAGAGTATTATCAAGGACTACATTCTAACCAGAGTGTTATCCAGGACTACATTCTAACCAGAGTGTTATCCGTGTGGCTACATTCTAACCAGAGTGTTATCCATGTGGCTACATTCTAACCAGAGTGTTATCCATGTGGCTACATTCTAACCAGTGTGTTATCCATGTGGCTACATTCAAACCAGAGTGTTATCCATGTGGCTACATTCTAACCAGAGTGTTATCCATGTGGCTACATTCTAACCAGAGTGTTATCCAGGACTACATTCTAACCAGAGTGTTATCCATGTGGCTACATTCTAACCAGAGTATTATCAAGGACTACATTCTAACCAGAGTGTTATCCATGTGGCTACATTCTAGCCAGAGTGTTATCCAGGACTACATTCTAACCAGAGTGTTATCCATGTGGCTACATTCTAACCAGAGTATTATCAAGGACTACATTCTAACCAGAGTGTTATCCATGTGGCTACATTCTAACCAGAGTATTATCAAGGACTACATTCTAACCAGAGTGTTATCCATGTGGCTACATTCTAGCCAGAGTGTTATCCAGGACTACATTCTAACCAGAGTGTTATCCATGTGGCTACATTCTAACCAGAGTATTATCAAGGACTACATTCTAACCAGAGTGTTATCCATGTGGCTACATTCTAACCAGAGTATTATCAAGGACTACATTCTAACCAGACTGTTATCCATGTGGCTACATTCTAACCAGAGTATTATCAAGGACTACATTCTAACCAGAGTGTTATCCATGTGGCTACATTCTAACCAGAGTATTATCAAGGACTACATTCTAACCAGAGTGTTATCCAGGACTACATTCTAACCAGAGTGTTATCCATGTGGCTACATTCTAACCAGAGTATTATCCATGTGGCTACATTCTAACCAGAGTGTTATCCATGTGGCTACATTCTAACCAGAGTGCTATCCATGTGGCTACATTCTAACCAGAGTGTTATCCATGTGGCTACATTCTAACCAGAGTATTATCAAGGACTACATTCTAACCAGAGTGTTATCCATGTGGCTACATTCTAACCAGAGTGTTATCCAGGACTACATTCTAACCAGAGTGTTATCCATGTGGCTACATTCTAACCAGAGTATTATCAAGGACTACATTCTAACCAGAGTGTTATCCATGTGGCTACATTCTAACCAGAGTGTTATCCAGGACTACATTCTAACCAGAGTGCTATCCATGTGGCTACATTCTAACCAGAGTGTTATACACGTGGCTACATTCTAACCAGAGTGTTATCCATGTGGCTACATTCTAACCAGAGTGTTATCCATGTGGCTACATTCTAACCAGAGTGTTATTCCTGTGGCTACATTCTAACCATAGTGTTATCCAGGACTACATTCTAACCAGAGTGTTATCCATGTGGCTACATTCTAACCAGAGTATTATCAAGGACTACATTCTAACCAGAGTGTTATCCATGTGGCTACATTCTAACCAGAGTATTATCAAGGACTACATTCTAACCAGAGTGTTATCCAGGACTACATTCTAACCAGAGTGTTATCCAGGACTACATTCTAACCAGAGTGTTATCCATGTGGCCACATTCTAGCCAGAGTGTTATCCAGGACTACATTCTAACCAGAGTGTTATCCATGTGGCTACATTCTAACCAGAGTATTATCAAGGACTACATTCTAACCAGAGTGTTATCCATGTGGCTACATTCTAACCAGAGTATTATCAAGGACTACATTCTAACCAGAGTGTTATCCATGTGGCTACATTCTAACCAGAGTATTATCAAGGACTACATTCTAACCAGAGTGTTATCCATGTGGCTACATTCTAACCAGAGTATTATCAAGGACTACATTCTAACCAGAGTGTTATCCATGTGGCTACATTCTAACCAGAGTGTTATCCAGGACTACATTCTAACCAGAGTGCTATCCATGTGGCTACATTCTAACCAGAGTGTTATACATGTGGCTACATTCTAACCAGAGTGTTATCCATGTGGCTACATTCTAACCAGAGTGTTATCCATGTGGCTACATTCTAACCAGAGTGTTATTCCTGTGGCTACATTCTAACCAGAGTGTTATCCAGGACTACATTCTAACCAGAGTGTTATCCATGTGGCTACATTCTAACCAGAGTATTATCAAGGACTACATTCTAACCAGAGTGTTATCCATGTGGCTACATTCTAACCAGAGTATTATCAAGGACTACATTCTAACCAGAGTGTTATCCAGGACTACATTCTAACCAGAGTGTTATCCATGTGGCTACATTCTAACCAGAGTATTATCCATGTGGCTACATTCTAACCAGAGTGTTATCCATGTGGCTACATTCTAACCAGAGTGCTATCCATGTGGCTACATTCTAACCAGAGTGTTATCCATGTGGCTACATTCTAACCAGAGTGTTATCCATGTGGCTACATTCTAACCAGAGTATTATCAAGGACTACATTCTAACCAGAGTGTTATCCATGTGGCTACATTCTAACCAGAGTGTTATCCAGGACTACATTCTAACCAGAGTGCTATCCATGTGGCTACATTCTAACCAGAGTGTTATACATGTGGCTACATTCTAACCAGAGTGTTATCCATGTGGCTACATTCTAACCAGAGTGTTATCCATGTGGCTACATTCTAACCAGAGTGTTATTCCTGTGGCTACATTCTAACCAGAGTGTTATCCAGGACTACATTCTAACCAGAGTGTTATCCATGTGGCTACATTCTAACCAGAGTATTATCAAGGACTACATTCTAACCAGAGTGTTATCCATGTGGCTACATTCTAACCAGAGTATTATCAAGGACTACATTCTAACCAGAGTGTTATCCAGGACTACATTCTAACCAGAGTGTTATCCATGTGGCTATATTCTAACCAGAGTGTTATCCATGTGGCTACATTCTAGCCAGAGTGTTATCCAGGACTACATTCTAACTAGAGTGTTATCCATGTGGCTACATTCTAACCAGAGTATTATCAAGGACTACATTCTAACCAGAGTGTTATCCATGTGGCTACATTCTAACCAGAGTATTATCAAGGACTACATTCTAACCAGAGTGTTATCCATGTGGCTACATTCTAACCAGAGTATTATCAAGGACTACATTCTAACCAGAGTGTTATCCATGTGGCTACATTCTAACCAGAGTATTATCAAGGACTACATTCTAACCAGAGTGTTATCCATGTGGCTACATTCTAACCAGAGTGTTATCCAGGACTACATTCTAACCAGAGTGCTATCCATGTGGCTACATTCTAACCAGAGTGTTATACATGTGGCTACATTCTAACCAGAGTGTTATCCATGTGGCTACATTCTAACCAGAGTGTTATCCATGTGGCTACATTCTAACCAGAGTGTTATTCCTGTGGCTACATTCTAACCAGAGTATTATCAAGGACTACATTCTAACCAGTGTTATCCATGTGGCTACATTCTAACCAGAGTATTATCAAGGACTACATTCTAACCAGAGTGTTATCCATGTGGCTACATTCTAACCAGAGTATTATCAAGGACTACATTCTAACCAGAGTGTTATCCAGGACTACATTCTAACCAGAGTGTTATCCATGTGGCTACATTCTAACCAGAGTATTATCCATGTGGCTACATTCTAACCAGAGTGTTATCCATGTGGCTACATTCTAACCAGAGTGCTATCCATGTGGCTACATTCTAACCAGAGTGTTATCCATGTGGCTACATTCTAACCAGAGTGTTATCCAGGACTACATTCTAACCAGAGTGTTATCCATGTGGCTACATTCTAACCAGAGTGTTATCCAGGACTACATTCTAACCAGAGTGTTATCCATGTGGCTACATTCTAACCAGAGTATTATCAAGGACTACATTCTAACCAGAGTGTTATCCATGTGGCTACATTCTAACCAGAGTGTTATCCAGGACTACATTCTAACCAGAGTGCTATCCATGTGGCTACATTCTAACCAGAGTGTTATACATGTGGCTACATTCTAACCAGAGTGTTATCCATGTGGCTACATTCTAACCAGAGTTACAGGTTGAAAAAACCCTCAGCTCTGAACTAGGCAGAATCTGCATATGGCTCGCTGATAACAAACTATCATTACACATGGGCAAAACAGAGTCCATTCTCTTCGGTTCAAATAACAAACTCAGCAAGACCGACGGCTTCTCAGTTACAGTGGGTGACAATATTGTCACAAGGAAAGATGAAATTACCTACCTGGGTTCCATCCTAGAGGCTAATCTCTCCTGTGACAAAATGGCATCCAATGTAATAAAAAAAGTCAACCAACAAACTCGATTCTTGTACCGGATCTCCTCTCTGGTAAACAAGAATACCCTGAAGACTCTGGCAGGAGCACTCATTCAGGGGTACTACGACTATGCTTGCACCTCATGGTACCAAAGCACCTCAAAGGCGCTAAAAACAAAATTACAAACATCTCAAAACAAACTGGTCAGACTACTGCTTGACCTTACTCCTAGAACCCACCTCACCCCTGCCCACTTTGACAACCTAGGATGGCTTAGAGTAGATGACAGAGTACAGCAACTTGCAATGGGCCTGGTCTACAAGATACACTACACGACCAAGGTACCCATGTACATGGCAAAATACTTCCCAAAGGTCAGTGAATACCACGATCACAACACCAGAGGGAGCTCCACAAATCATGTTAAACCCAGATTCGGCTCAAATAAGGGACTAAACACGTTTCGCAATTATGCCACATCAATGTGGAACGCCCTACCCAAAGCTGTAAAGGAATGTGGATCACTACCCACTTTCAAAACCTCTCTCAAGAGACACCTACGGGAGACTGCAATGCAACACTGGCCCCTGTAAATATCCTAACCCAACCCCCTCCAATGTACAGTCATTTACCTAGTATGGTCTTGTCAATAGTCCAATGTACAATTTTGTTTGTTTGTACAGAGTCCCCCCCCCCCCCCCCCTCAATGTACAGTTTTGCTTGTTTATACAATGTGCCCCCCCCCACCCACCTCCAATGTAAATTACCCAGTATGGTTGTCAATATCCCAGTGTACCCAACCCCCCCCACCCAACCTCCTCCAATGTACAGTTTCTACGTCAAATGTATATACTCCCTTTTCTTGACTCCTTCTGTATCACAAACAGTACTGTATTTGCAAATCTGGTATGTCATAAATGTATAGATGTAGCAGTACTGACTATCTGTATGTCATGTATGTCATATATGTCCTGATGAATTGAAAATGGGGGACCCTGGTGTAAACAAGACGAAAGTCTTTCTCTGGTCTGCATCCCCTTAACAATTGTGTGTATTGAGCTGTACTGTATTGTACCCATTCTGCAATCTGTTAATAAAGTTTTCAATCAATCAATCAATCAATCAGTGTTATCCATGTGGCTACATTCTAACCAGAGTGTTATTCCTGTGGCTACATTCTAACCAGAGTGTTATCCAGGACTACATTCTAACCAGAGTGTTATCCATGTGGCTACATTCTAACCAGAGTATTATCAAGGACTACATTCTAACCAGAGTGTTATCCATGTGGCTACATTCTAACCAGAGTATTATCAAGGACTACATTCTAACCAGAGTGTTATCCAGGACTACATTCTAACCAGAGTGTTATCCATGTGGCTACATTCTAACCAGAGTATTATCCATGTGGCTACATTCTAACCAGAGTGTTATCCATGTGGCTA
Source organism: Notolepis coatsorum (assembly GCF_963971535.1). Lineage (NCBI taxonomy): Eukaryota > Metazoa > Chordata > Actinopteri > Aulopiformes > Paralepididae > Notolepis > Notolepis coatsorum. Next base: position 51,758 of record NW_028169383.1, on the reverse strand, counting down.
CATTCTAACCAGAGTGCTATCCATGTGGCTACATTCTAACCAGAGTGTTATCCATGTGGCTACATTCTAACCAGAGTGTTATCCATGTGGCTACATTCTAACCAGAGTATTATCAAGGACTACATTCTAACCAGAGTGTTATCCATGTGGCTACATTCTAACCAGAGTATTATCAAGGACTACATTCTAACCAGAGTGTTATCCAGGACTACATTCTAACCAGAGTGTTATCCGTGTGGCTACATTCTAACCAGAGTGTTATCCATGTGGCTACATTCTAACCAGAGTGTTATCCATGTGGCTACATTCTAACCAGTGTGTTATCCATGTGGCTACATTCAAACCAGAGTGTTATCCATGTGGCTACATTCTAACCAGAGTGTTATCCATGTGGCTACATTCTAACCAGAGTGTTATCCAGGACTACATTCTAACCAGAGTGTTATCCATGTGGCTACATTCTAACCAGAGTATTATCAAGGACTACATTCTAACCAGAGTGTTATCCATGTGGCTACATTCTAGCCAGAGTGTTATCCAGGACTACATTCTAACCAGAGTGTTATCCATGTGGCTACATTCTAACCAGAGTATTATCAAGGACTACATTCTAACCAGAGTGTTATCCATGTGGCTACATTCTAACCAGAGTATTATCAAGGACTACATTCTAACCAGAGTGTTATCCATGTGGCTACATTCTAACCAGAGTATTATCAAGGACTACATTCTAACCAGAGTGTTATCCATGTGGCTACATTCTAACCAGAGTATTATCAAGGACTACATTCTAACCAGAGTGTTATCCAGGACTACATTCTAACCAGAGTGTTATCCATGTGGCTACATTCTAACCAGAGTGTTATCCATGTGGCTACATTCTAGCCAGAGTGTTATCCAGGACTACATTCTAACCAGAGTGTTATCCATGTGGCTACATTCTAACCAGAGTATTATCAAGGACTACATTCTAACCAGAGTGTTATCCATGTGGCTACATTCTAACCAGAGTATTATCAAGGACTACATTCTAACCAGAGTGTTATCCATGTGGCTACATTCTAACCAGAGTATTATCAAGGACTACATTCTAACCAGAGTGTTATCCATGTGGCTACATTCTAACCAGAGTATTATCAAGGACTACATTCTAACCAGAGTGTTATCCAGGACTACATTCTAACCAGAGTGTTATCCATGTGGCTACATTCTAACCAGAGTATTATCCATGTGGCTACATTCTAACCAGAGTGTTATCCATGTGGCTACATTCTAACCAGAGTGCTATCCATGTGGCTACATTCTAACCAGAGTGTTATCCATGTGGCTACATTCTAACCAGAGTGTTATCCAGGACTACATTCTAACCAGAGTGTTATCCATGTGGCTACATTCTAACCAGAGTATTATCAAGGACTACATTCTAACCAGAGTGTTATCCATGTGGCTACATTCTAACCAGAGTGTTATCCAGGACTACATTCTAACCAGAGTGCTATCCATGTGGCTACATTCTAACCAGAGTGTTATACATGTGGCTACATTCTAACCAGAGTGTTATCCATGTGGCTACATTCTAACCAGAGTGTTATCCATGTGGCTACATTCTAACCAGAGTGTTATTCCTGTGGCTACATTCTAACCAGAGTGTTATCCAGGACTACATTCTAACCAGAGTGTTATCCATGTGGCTACATTCTAACCAGAGTATTATCAAGGACTACATTCTAACCAGAGTGTTATCCATGTGGCTACATTCTAACCAGAGTATTATCAAGGACTACATTCTAACCAGAGTGTTATCCAGGACTACATTCTAACCAGAGTGTTATCCATGTGGCTACATTCTAACCAGAGTGTTATCCATGTGGCTACATTCTAGCCAGAGTGTTATCCAGCACTACATTCTAACCAGAGTGTTATCCATGTGGCTACATTCTAACCAGAGTATTATCAAGGACTACATTCTAACCAGAGTGTTATCCATGTGGCTACATTCTAACCAGAGTATTATCAAGGACTACATTCTAACCAGAGTGTTATCCATGTGGCTACATTCTAACCAGAGTATTATCAAGGACTACATTCTAACCAGAGTGTTATCCATGTGGCTACATTCTAACCAGAGTATTATCAAGGACTACATTCTAACCAGAGTGTTATCCAGGACTACATTCTAACCAGAGTGTTATCCATGTGGCTACATTCTAACCAGAGTATTATCCATGTGGCTACATTCTAACCAGAGTGTTATCCATGTGGCTACATTCTAACCAGAGTGCTATCCATGTGGCTACATTCTAACCAGAGTGTTATCCATGTGGCTACATTCTAACCAGAGTGTTATCCAGGACTACATTCTAACCAGAGTGTTATCCATGTGGCTACATTCTAACCAGAGTGTTATCCAGGACTACATTCTAACCAGAGTGTTATCCATGTGGCTACATTCTAACCAGAGTATTATCAAGGACTACATTCTAACCAGAGTGTTATCCATGTGGCTACATTCTAACCAGAGTGTTATCCAGGACTACATTCTAACCAGAGTGCTATCCATGTGGCTACATTCTAACCAGAGTGTTATACATGTGGCTACATTCTAACCAGAGTGTTATCCATGTGGCTACATTCTAACCAGAGTGTTATCCATGTGGCTACATTCTAACCAGAGTGTTATTCCTGTGGCTACATTCTAACCAGAGTGTTATCCAGGACTACATTCTAACCAGAGTGTTATCCATGTGGCTACATTCTAACCAGAGTATTATCAAGGACTACATTCTAACCAGAGTGTTATCCATGTGGCTACATTCTAACCAGAGTGTTATCCAGGACTACATTCTAACCAGAGTGCTATCCATGTGGCTACATTCTAACCAGAGTGTTATACATGTGGCTACATTCTAACCAGAGTGTTATCCATGTGGCTACATTCTAACCAGAGTGTTATCCATGTGGCTACATTCTAACCAGAGTGTTATTCCTGTGGCTACATTCTAACCAGAGTGTTATCCAGGACTACATTCTAACCAGAGTGTTATCCATGTGGCTACATTCTAACCAGAGTATTATCAAGGACTACATTCTAACCAGAGTGTTATCCATGTGGCTACATTCTAACCAGAGTATTATCAAGGACTACATTCTAACCAGAGTGTTATCCATGTGGCTACATTCTAACCAGAGTGCTATCCATGTGGCTACATTCTAGCCAGAGTGTTATCCAGGACTACATTCTAACCAGAGTGTTATCCATGTGGCTACATTCTAACCAGAGTATTATCAAGGACTACATTCTAACCAGAGTGTTATCCATGTGGCTACATTCTAACCAGAGTATTATCAAGGACTACATTCTAACCAGAGTGTTATCCATGTGGCTACATTCTAACCAGAGTATTATCAAGGACTACATTCTAACCAGAGTGTTATCCATGTGGCTACATTCTAACCAGAGTATTATCAAGGACTACATTCTAACCAGAGTGTTATCCAGGACTACATTCTAACCAGAGTGTTATCCATGTGGCTACATTCTAATCAGAGTATTATCCATGTGGCTACATTCTAACCAGAGTGTTATCCATGTGGCTACATTCTAACCAGAGTGCTATCCATGTGGCTACATTCTAACCAGAGTGTTATCCATGTGGCTACATTCTAACCAGAGTGTTATCCAGGACTACATTCTAACCAGAGTGTTATCCATGTGGCTACATTCTAACCAGAGTGTTATCCAGGACTACATTCTAACCAGAGTGTTATCCATGTGGCTACATTCTAACCAGAGTATTATCAAGGACTACATTCTAACCAGAGTGTTATCCATGTGGCTACATTCTAACCAGAGTGTTATCCAGGACTACATTCTAACCAGAGTGCTATCCATGTGGCTACATTCTAACCAGAGTGTTATACATGTGGCTACATTCTAACCAGAGTGTTATCCATGTGGCTACATTCTAACCAGAGTGTTATCCATGTGGCTACATTCTAACCAGAGTGTTATTCCTGTGGCTACATTCTAACCAGAGTGTTATCCAGGACTACATTCTAACCAGAGTGTTATTCCTGTGGCTACATTCTAACCAGAGTGTTATCCAGGACTACATTCTAACCAGAGTGTTATCCATGTGGCTACATTCTAACCAGAGTATTATCAAGGACTACATTCTAACCAGAGTGTTATCCATGTGGCTACATTCTAACCAGAGTATTATCAAGGACTACATTCTAACCAGAGTGTTATCCAGGACTACATTCTAACCAGAGTGTTATCCATGTGGCTACATTCTAACCAGAGTATTATCCATGTGGCTACATTCTAACCAGAGTGTTATCCATGTGGCTACATTCTAACCAGAGTGCTATCCATGTGGCTACATTCTAACCAGAGTGTTATCCATGTGGCTACATTCTAACCAGAGTGTTATCCATGTGGCTACATTCTAACCAGAGTGCTATCCATGTGGCTACATTCTAACCAGAGTGTTATCCATGTGGCTACATTCTAACCAGAGTGTTATCCAGGACTACATTCTAACCAGAGTGTTATCCATGTGGCTACATTCTAACCAGAGTGTTATCCAGGACTACATTCTAACCAGAGTGTTATCCATGTGGCTACATTCTAACCAGAGTATTATCAAGGACTACATTCTAACCAGAGTGTTATCCATGTGGCTACATTCTAACCAGAGTGTTATCCAGGACTACATTCTAACCAGAGTGCTATCCATGTGGCTACATTCTAACCAGAGTGTTATACATGTGGCTACATTCTAACCAGAGTGTTATCCATGTGGCTACATTCTAACCAGAGTGTTATCCATGTGGCTACATTCTAACCAGAGTGTTATTCCTGTGGCTACATTCTAACCAGAGTGTTATCCAGGACTACATTCTAACCAGAGTGTTATCCATGTGGCTACATTCTAACCAGAGTATTATCAAGGACTACATTCTAACCAGAGTGTTATCCATGTGGCTACATTCTAACCAGAGTATTATCAAGGACTACATTCTAACCAGAGTGTTATCCAGGACTACATTCTAACCAGAGTGTTATCCATGTGGCTACATTCTAACCAGAGTATTATCCATGTGGCTACATTCTAACCAGAGTGTTATCCATGTGGCTACATTCTAACCAGAGTGCTATCCATGTGGCTACATTCTAACCAGAGTGTTATCCATGTGGCTACATTCTAACCAGAGTGTTATCCATGTGGCTACATTCTAACCAGAGTATTATCAAGGACTACATTCTAACCAGAGTGTTATCCATGTGGCTACATTCTAACCAGAGTGTTATCCAGGACTACATTCTAACCAGAGTGCTATCCATGTGGCTACATTCTAACCAGAGTGTTATACATGTGGCTACATTCTAACCAGAGTGTTATCCATGTGGCTACATTCTAACCAGAGTGTTATCCATGTGGCTACATTCTAGCCAGAGTGTTATCCAGGACTACATTCTAACCAGAGTGTTATCCATGTGGCTACATTCTAACCAGAGTATTATCAAGGACTACATTCTAACCAGAGTGTTATCCATGTGGCTACATTCTAACCAGAGTATTATCAAGGACTACATTCTAACCAGAGTGTTATCCATGTGGCTACATTCTAACCAGAGTATTATCAAGGACTACATTCTGACCAGAGTGTTATCCTTGTGGCTACATTCTAACCAGAGTATTATCAAGGACTACATTCTAACCAGAGTGTTATCCAGGACTACATTCTAACCAGAGTGTTATCCATGTGGCTACATTCTAACCAGAGTATTATCCATGTGGCTACATTCTAACCAGAGTGTTATCCATGTGGCTACATTCTAACCAGAGTGCTATCCATGTGGCTACATTCTAACCAGAGTGTTATCCATGTGGCTACATTCTAACCAGAGTGTTATCCAGGACTACATTCTAACCAGAGTGTTATGCATGTGGCTACATTCTAACCAGAGTGTTATCCAGGACTACATTCTAACCAGAGTGTTATCCATGTGGCTACATTCTAACCAGAGTATTATCAAGGACTACATTCTAACCAGAGTGTTATCCATGTGGCTACATTCTAACCAGAGTGTTATCCAGGACTACATTCTAACCAGAGTGCTATCCATGTGGCTACATTCTAACCAGAGTGTTATACATGTGGCTACATTCTAACCAGAGTGTTATCCATGTGGCTACATTCTAACCAGAGTGTTATCCATGTGGCTACATTCTAACCAGAGTGTTATTCCTGTGGCTACATTCTAACCAGAGTGTTATCCAGGACTACATTCTAACCAGAGTGTTATCCATGTGGCTACATTCTAACCAGAGTATTATCAAGGACTACATTCTAACCAGAGTGTTATCCATGTGGCTACATTCTAACCAGAGTATTATCAAGGACTACATTCTAACCAGAGTGTTATCCAGGACTACATTCTAACCAGAGTGTTATCCATGTGGCTACATTCTAACCAGAGTATTATCCATGTGGCTACATTCTAACCAGAGTGTTATCCATGTGGCTACATTCTAACCAGAGTGCTATCCATGTGGCTACATTCTAACCAGAGTGTTATCCATGTGGCTACATTCTAACCAGAGTGTTATCCATGTGGCTACATTCTAACCAGAGTATTATCAAGGACTACATTCTAACCAGAGTGTTATCCATGTGGCTACATTCTAACCAGAGTATTATCAAGGACTACATTCTAACCAGAGTGTTATCCAGGACTACATTCTAACCAGAGTGTTATCCGTGTGGCTACATTCTAACCAGAGTGTTATCCATGTGGCTACATTCTAACCAGAGTGTTATCCATGTGGCTACATTCTAACCAGTGTGTTATCCATGTGGCTACATTCAAACCAGAGTGTTATCCATGTGGCTACATTCTAACCAGAGTGTTATCCATGTGGCTACATTCTAACCAGAGTGTTATCCAGGACTACATTCTAACCAGAGTGTTATCCATGTGGCTACATTCTAACCAGAGTATTATCAAGGACTACATTCTAACCAGAGTGTTATCCATGTGGCTACATTCTAGCCAGAGTGTTATCCATGTGGCTACATTCTAACCAGAGTGTTATCCATGTGGCTACATTCTAACCAGAGTGCTATCCATGTGGCTACATTCTAACCAGAGTGTTATCCATGTGGCTACATTCTAACCAGAGTGTTATCCAGGACTACATTCTAACCAGAGTGTTATCCATGTGGCTACATTCTAACCAGAGTGTTATCCAGGACTACATTCTAACCAGAGTGTTATCCATGTGGCTACATTCTAACCAGAGTATTATCAAGGACTACATTCTAACCAGAGTGTTATCCATGTGGCTACATTCTAACCAGAGTGTTATCCAGGACTACATTCTAACCAGAGTGCTATCCATGTGGCTACATTCTAACCAGAGTGTTATACATGTGGCTACATTCTAACCAGAGTGTTATCCATGTGGCTACATTCTAACCAGAGTGTTATCCATGTGGCTACATTCTAACCAGAGTGTTATTCCTGTGGCTACATTCTAACCAGAGTGTTATCCAGGACTACATTCTAACCAGAGTGTTATCCATGTGGCTACATTCTAACCAGAGTATTATCAAGGACTACATTCTAACCAGAGTGTTATCCATGTGGCTACATTCTAACCAGAGTATTATCAAGGACTACATTCTAACCAGAGTGTTATCCAGGACTACATTCTAACCAGAGTGTTATCCATGTGGCTACATTCTAACCAGAGTATTATCCATGTGGCTACATTCTAACCAGAGTGTTATCCATGTGGCTACATTCTAACCAGAGTGCTATCCATGTGGCTACATTCTAACCAGAGTGTTATCCATGTGGCTACATTCTAACCAGAGTGTTATCCATGTGGCTACATTCTAACCAGAGTATTATCAAGGACTACATTCTAACCAGAGTGTTATCCATGTGGCTACATTCTAACCAGAGTGTTATCCAGGACTACATTCTAACCAGAGTGCTATCCATGTGGCTACATTCTAACCAGAGTGTTATACATGTGGCTACATTCTAACCAGAGTGTTATCCATGTGGCTACATTCTAACCAGAGTGTTATCCATGTGGCTACATTCTAGCCAGAGTGTTATCCAGGACTACATTCTAACCAGAGTGTTATCCATGTGGCTACATTCTAACCAGAGTATTATCAAGGACTACATTCTAACCAGAGTGTTATCCATGTGGCTACATTCTAACCAGAGTATTATCAAGGACTACATTCTAACCAGAGTGTTATCCATGTGGCTACATTCTAACCAGAGTATTATCAAGGACTACATTCTAACCAGAGTGTTATCCATGTGGCTACATTCTAACCAGAGTATTATCAAGGACTACATTCTAACCAGAGTGTTATCCAGGACTACATTCTAACCAGAGTGTTATCCATGTGGCTACATTCTAACCAGAGTATTATCCATGTGGCTACATTCTAACCAGAGTGTTATCCATGTGGCTACATTCTAACCAGAGTGCTATCCATGTGGCTACATTCTAACCAGAGTGTTATCCATGTGGCTACATTCTAACCAGAGTGTTATCCAGGACTACATTCTAACCAGAGTGTTATGCATGTGGCTACATTCTAACCAGAGTGTTATCCAGGACTACATTCTAACCAGAGTGTTATCCATGTGGCTACATTCTAACCAGAGTATTATCAAGGACTACATTCTAACCAGAGTGTTATCCATGTGGCTACATTCTAACCAGAGTGTTATCCAGGACTACATTCTAACCAGAGTGCTATCCATGTGGCTACATTCTAACCAGAGTGTTATACATGTGGCTACATTCTAACCAGAGTGTTATCCATGTGGCTACATTCTAACCAGAGTGTTATCCATGTGGCTACATTCTAACCAGAGTGTTATTCCTGTGGCTACATTCTAACCAGAGTGTTATCCAGGACTACATTCTAACCAGAGTGTTATCCATGTGGCTACATTCTAACCAGAGTATTATCAAGGACTACATTCTAACCAGAGTGTTATCCATGTGGCTACATTCTAACCAGAGTATTATCAAGGACTACATTCTAACCAGAGTGTTATCCAGGACTACATTCTAACCAGAGTGTTATCCATGTGGCTACATTCTAACCAGAGTATTATCCATGTGGCTACATTCTAACCAGAGTGTTATCCATGTGGCTACATTCTAACCAGAGTGCTATCCATGTGGCTACATTCTAACCAGAGTGTTATCCATGTGGCTACATTCTAACCAGAGTGTTATCCATGTGGCTACATTCTAACCAGAGTATTATCAAGGACTACATTCTAACCAGAGTGTTATCCATGTGGCTACATTCTAACCAGAGTATTATCAAGGACTACATTCTAACCAGAGTGTTATCCAGGACTACATTCTAACCAGAGTGTTATCCGTGTGGCTACATTCTAACCAGAGTGTTATCCATGTGGCTACATTCTAACCAGAGTGTTATCCATGTGGCTACATTCTAACCAGTGTGTTATCCATGTGGCTACATTCAAACCAGAGTGTTATCCATGTGGCTACATTCTAACCAGAGTGTTATCCATGTGGCTACATTCTAACCAGAGTGTTATCCAGGACTACATTCTAACCAGAGTGTTATCCATGTGGCTACATTCTAACCAGAGTATTATCAAGGACTACATTCTAACCAGAGTGTTATCCATGTGGCTACATTCTAGCCAGAGTGTTATCCATGTGGCTACATTCTAACCAGAGTGTTATCCATGTGGCTACATTCTAACCAGAGTGCTATCCATGTGGCTACATTCTAACCAGAGTGTTATCCATGTGGCTACATTCTAACCAGAGTGTTATCCAGGACTACATTCTAACCAGAGTGTTATCCATGTGGCTACATTCTAACCAGAGTGTTATCCAGGACTACATTCTAACCAGAGTGTTATCCATGTGGCTACATTCTAACCAGAGTATTATCAAGGACTACATTCTAACCAGAGTGTTATCCATGTGGCTACATTCTAACCAGAGTGTTATCCAGGACTACATTCTAACCAGAGTGCTATCCATGTGGCTACATTCTAACCAGAGTGTTATACATGTGGCTACATTCTAACCAGAGTGTTATCCATGTGGCTACATTCTAACCAGAGTGTTATCCATGTGGCTACATTCTAACCAGAGTGTTATTCCTGTGGCTACATTCTAACCAGAGTGTTATCCAGGACTACATTCTAACCAGAGTGTTATCCATGTGGCTACATTCTAACCAGAGTATTATCAAGGACTACATTCTAACCAGAGTGTTATCCATGTGGCTACATTCTAACCAGAGTATTATCAAGGACTACATTCTAACCAGAGTGTTATCCAGGACTACATTCTAACCAGAGTGTTATCCATGTGGCTACATTCTAACCAGAGTATTATCCATGTGGCTACATTCTAACCAGAGTGTTATCCATGTGGCTACATTCTAACCAGAGTGCTATCCATGTGGCTACATTCTAACCAGAGTGTTATCCATGTGGCTACATTCTAACCAGAGTGTTATCCATGTGGCTACATTCTAACCAGAGTATTATCAAGGACTACATTCTAACCAGAGTGTTATCCATGTGGCTACATTCTAACCAGAGTGTTATCCAGGACTACATTCTAACCAGAGTGCTATCCATGTGGCTACATTCTAACCAGAGTGTTATACATGTGGCTACATTCTAACCAGAGTGTTATCCATGTGGCTACATTCTAACCAGAGTGTTATCCATGTGGCTACATTCTAGCCAGAGTGTTATCCAGGACTACATTCTAACCAGAGTGTTATCCATGTGGCTACATTCTAACCAGAGTATTATCAAGGACTACATTCTAACCAGAGTGTTATCCATGTGGCTACATTCTAACCAGAGTATTATCAAGGACTACATTCTAACCAGAGTGTTATCCATGTGGCTACATTCTAACCAGAGTATTATCAAGGACTACATTCTAACCAGAGTGTTATCCATGTGGCTACATTCTAACCAGAGTATTATCAAGGACTACATTCTAACCAGAGTGTTATCCAGGACTACATTCTAACCAGAGTGTTATCCATGTGGCTACATTCTAACCAGAGTATTATCCATGTGGCTACATTCTAACCAGAGTGTTATCCATGTGGCTACATTCTAACCAGAGTGCTATCCATGTGGCTACATTCTAACCAGAGTGTTATCCATGTGGCTACATTCTAACCAGAGTGTTATCCAGGACTACATTCTAACCAGAGTGTTATGCATGTGGCTACATTCTAACCAGAGTGTTATCCAGGACTACATTCTAACCAGAGTGTTATCCATGTGGCTACATTCTAACCAGAGTATTATCAAGGACTACATTCTAACCAGAGTGTTATCCATGTGGCTACATTCTAACCAGAGTGTTATCCAGGACTACATTCTAACCAGAGTGCTATCCATGTGGCTACATTCTAACCAGAGTGTTATACATGTGGCTACATTCTAACCAGAGTGTTATCCATGTGGCTACATTCTAACCAGAGTGTTATCCATGTGGCTACATTCTAACCAGAGTGTTATTCCTGTGGCTACATTCTAACCAGAGTGTTATCCAGGACTACATTCTAACCAGAGTGTTATCCATGTGGCTACATTCTAACCAGAGTATTATCAAGGACTACATTCTAACCAGAGTGTTATCCATGTGGCTACATTCTAACCAGAGTATTATCAAGGACTACATTCTAACCAGAGTGTTATCCAGGACTACATTCTAACCAGAGTGTTATCCATGTGGCTACATTCTAACCAGAGTATTATCCATGTGGCTACATTCTAACCAGAGTGTTATCCATGTGGCTACATTCTAACCAGAGTGCTATCCATGTGGCTACATTCTAACCAGAGTGTTATCCATGTGGCTACATTCTAACCAGAGTGTTATCCATGTGGCTACATTCTAACCAGAGTATTATCAAGGACTACATTCTAACCAGAGTGTTATCCATGTGGCTACATTCTAACCAGAGTATTATCAAGGACTACATTCTAACCAGAGTGTTATCCAGGACTACATTCTAACCAGAGTGTTATCCGTGTGGCTACATTCTAACCAGAGTGTTATCCATGTGGCTACATTCTAACCAGAGTGTTATCCATGTGGCTACATTCTAACCAGTGTGTTATCCATGTGGCTACATTCAAACCAGAGTGTTATCCATGTGGCTACATTCTAACCAGAGTGTTATCCATGTGGCTACATTCTAACCAGAGTGTTATCCAGGACTACATTCTAACCAGAGTGTTATCCATGTGGCTACATTCTAACCAGAGTATTATCAAGGACTACATTCTAACCAGAGTGTTATCCATGTGGCTACATTCTAGCCAGAGTGTTATCCAGGACTACATTCTAACCAGAGTGTTATCCATGTGGCTACATTCTAACCAGAGTATTATCAAGGACTACATTCTAACCAGAGTGTTATCCATGTGACTACATTCTAACCAGAGTATTATCAAGGACTACATTCTAATCAGAGTGTTATCCATGTGGCTACATTCTAACCAGATTATTATCAAGGACTACATTCTAACCAGAGTGTTATCCATGTGGCTACATTCTAACCAGAGTATTATCAAGGACTACATTCTAACCAGAGTGTTATCCAGGACTACATTCTAACCAGAGTGTTATCCATGTGGCTACATTCTAACCAGAGTGTTATCCATGTGGCTACATTCTAGCCAGAGTGTTATCCAGGACTACATTCTAACCAGAGTGTTATCCATGTGGCTACATTCTAACCAGAGTATTATCAAGGACTACATTCTAACCAGAGTGTTATCCATGTGGCTACATTCTAACCAGAGTATTATCAAGGACTACATTCTAACCAGAGTGTTATCCATGTGGCTACATTCTAACCAGAGTATTATCAAGGACTACATTCTAACCAGAGTGTTATCCATGTGGCTACATTCTAACCAGAGTATTATCAAGGACTACATTCTAACCAGAGTGTTATCCAGGACTACATTCTAACCAGAGTGTTATCCATGTGGCTACATTCTAACCAGAGTATTATCCATGTGGCTACATTCTAACCAGAGTGTTATCCATGTGGCTACATTCTAACCAGAGTGCTATCCATGTGGCTACATTCTAACCAGAGTGTTATCCATGTGGCTACATTCTAACCAGAGTGTTATCCAGGACTACATTCTAACCAGAGTGTTATCCATGTGGCTACATTCTAACCAGAGTATTATCAAGGACTACATTCTAACCAGAGTGTTATCCATGTGGCTACATTCTAACCAGAGTGTTATCCAGGACTACATTCTAACCAGAGTGCTATCCATGTGGCTACATTCTAACCAGAGTGTTATACATGTGGCTACATTCTAACCAGAGTGTTATCCATGTGGCTACATTCTAACCAGAGTGTTATCCATGTGGCTACATTCTAACCAGAGTGTTATTCCTGTGGCTACATTCTAACCAGAGTGTTATCCAGGACTACATTCTAACCAGAGTGTTATCCATGTGGCTACATTCTAACCAGAGTATTATCAAGGACTACATTCTAACCAGAGTGTTATCCATGTGGCTACATTCTAACCAGAGTATTATCAAGGACTACATTCTAACCAGAGTGTTATCCATGTGGCTACATTCTAACCAGAGTGTTATCCAGGACTACATTCTAACCAGAGTGCTATCCATGTGGCTACATTCTAACCAGAGTGTTATACATGTGGCTACATTCTAACCAGAGTGTTATCCATGTGGCTACATTCTAACCAGAGTGTTATCCATGTGGCTACATTCTAACCAGAGTGTTATTCCTGTGGCTACATTCTAACCAGAGTGTTATCCAGGACTACATTCTAACCAGAGTGTTATCCATGTGGCTACATTCTAACCAGAGTATTATCAAGGACTACATTCTAACCAGAGTGTTATCCATGTGGCTACATTCTAACCAGAGTATTATCAAGGACTACATTCTAACCAGAGTGTTATCCAGGACTACATTCTAACCAGAGTGTTATCCATGTGGCTACATTCTAACCAGAGTGTTATCCATGTGGCTACATTCTAGCCAGAGTGTTATCCAGGACTACATTCTAACCAGAGTGTTATCCATGTGGCTACATTCTAACCAGAGTATTATCAAGGACTACATTCTAACCAGAGTGTTATCCATGTGGCTACATTCTAACCAGAGTATTATCAAGGACTACATTCTAACCAGAGTGTTATCCATGTGGCTACATTCTAACCAGAGTATTATCAAGGACTACATTCTAACCAGAGTGTTATCCATGTGGCTACATTCTAACCAGAGTATTATCAAGGACTACATTCTAACCAGAGTGTTATCCAGGACTACATTCTAACCAGAGTGTTATCCATGTGGCTACATTCTAACCAGAGTATTATACATGTGGCTACATTCTAACCAGAGTGTTATCCATGTGGCTACATTCTAACCAGAGTGCTATCCATGTGGCTACATTCTAACCAGAGTGTTATCCATGTGGCTACATTCTAACCAGAGTGTTATCCAGGACTACATTCTAACCAGAGTGTTATCCATGTGGCTACATTCTAACCAGAGTGTTATCCAGGACTACATTCTAACCAGAGTGTTATCCATGTGGCTACATTCTAACCAGAGTATTATCAAGGACTACATTCTAACCAGAGTGTTATCCATGTGGCTACATTCTAACCAGAGTGTTATCCAGGACTACATTCTAACCAGAGTGCTATCCATGTGGCTACATTCTAACCAGAGTGTTATACATGTGGCTACATTCTAACCAGAGTGTTATCCATGTGGCTACATTCTAACCAGAGTGTTATCCATGTGGCTACATTCTAACCAGAGTGTTATTCCTGTGGCTACATTCTAACCAGAGTGTTATCCAGGACTACATTCTAACCAGAGTGTTATCCATGTGGCTACATTCTAACCAGAGTATTATCAAGGACTACATTCTAACCAGAGTGTTATCCATGTGGCTACATTCTAACCAGAGTATTATCAAGGACTACATTCTAACCAGAGTGTTATCCAGGACTACATTCTAACCAGAGTGTTATCCATGTGGCTACATTCTAACCAGAGTATTATCCATGTGGCTACATTCTAACCAGAGTGTTATCCATGTGGCTACATTCTAACCAGAGTGCTATCCATGTGGCTACATTCTAACCAGAGTGTTATCCATGTGGCTACATTCTAACCAGAGTGTTATCCATGTGGCTACATTCTAACCAGAGTATTATCAAGGACTACATTCTAACCAGAGTGTTATCCATGTGGCTACATTCTAACCAGAGTGTTATCCAGGACTACATTCTAACCAGAGTGCTATCCATGTGGCTACATTCTAACCAGAGTGTTATACATGTGGCTACATTCTAACCAGAGTGTTATCCATGTGGCTACATTCTAGCCAGAGTGTTATCCAGGACTACATTCTAACCAGAGTGTTATCCATGTGGCTACATTCTAACCAGAGTATTATCAAGGACTACATTCTAACCAGAGTGTTATCCATGTGGCTACATTCTAACCAGAGTATTATCAAGGACTACATTCTAACCAGAGTGTTATCCATGTGGCTACATTCTAACCAGAGTATTATCAAGGACTACATTCTAACCAGAGTGTTATCCAGGACTACATTCTAACCAGAGTGTTATCCATGTGGCTACATTCTAACCAGAGTATTATACATGTGGCTACATTCTAACCAGAGTGTTATCCATGTGGCTACATTCTAACCAGAGTGCTATCCATGTGGCTACATTCTAACCAGAGTGTTATCCATGTGGCTACATTCTAACCAGAGTGTTATCCAGGACTACATTCTAACCAGAGTGTTATCCATGTGGCTACATTCTAACCAGAGTGTTATCCAGGACTACATTCTAACCAGAGTGTTATCCATGTGGCTACATTCTAACCAGAGTATTATCAAGGACTACATTCTAACCAGAGTGTTATCCATGTGGCTACATTCTAACCAGAGTGTTATCCAGGACTACATTCTAACCAGAGTGCTATCCATGTGGCTACATTCTAACCAGAGTGTTATACATGTGGCTACATTCTAACCAGAGTGTTATCCATGTGGCTACATTCTAACCAGAGTGTTATCCATGTGGCTACATTCTAACCAGAGTGTTATTCCTGTGGCTACATTCTAACCAGAGTGTTATCCAGGACTACATTCTAACCAGAGTGTTATCCATGTGGCTACATTCTAACCAGAGTATTATCAAGGACTACATTCTAACCAGAGTGTTATCCATGTGGCTACATTCTAACCAGAGTATTATCAAGGACTACATTCTAACCAGAGTGTTATCCAGGACTACATTCTAACCAGAGTGTTATCCATGTGGCTACATTCTAACCAGAGTATTATCCATGTGGCTACATTCTAACCAGAGTGTTATCCATGTGGCTACATTCTAACCAGAGTGCTATCCATGTGGCTACATTCTAACCAGAGTGTTATCCATGTGGCTACATTCTAACCAGAGTGTTATCCATGTGGCTACATTCTAACCAGAGTATTATCAAGGACTACATTCTAACCAGAGTGTTATCCATGTGGCTACATTCTAACCAGAGTGTTATCCAGGACTACATTCTAACCAGAGTGCTATCCATGTGGCTACATTCTAACCAGAGTGTTATACATGTGGCTACATTCTAACCAGAGTGTTATCCATGTGGCTACATTCTAGCCAGAGTGTTATCCAGGACTACATTCTAACCAGAGTGTTATCCATGTGGCTACATTCTAACCAGAGTATTATCAATGACTACATTCTAACCAGAGTGTTATCCATGTGGCTACATTCTAACCAGAGTATTATCAAGGACTACATTCTAACCAGAGTGTTATCCATGTGGCTACATTCTAACCAGAGTATTATCAAGGACTACATTCTAACCAGAGTGTTATCCAGGACTACATTCTAACCAGAGTGTTATCCATGTGGCTACATTCTAACCAGAGTATTATCAAGGACTACATTCTAACCAGAGTGTTATCCATGTGGCTACATTCTAACCAGAGTATTATCAAGGACTACATTCTAACCAGAGTGTTATCCATGTGGCTACATTCTAACCAGAGTATTATCAAGGACTACATTCTAACCAGAGTGTTATCCAGGACTACATTCTAACCAGAGTGTTATCCATGTGGCTACATTCTAACCAGAGTATTATCCATGTGGCTACATTCTAACCAGAGTGTTATCCATGTGGCTACATTCTAACCAGAGTGCTATCCATGTGGCTACATTCTAACCAGAGTGTTATCCATGTGGCTACATTCTAACCAGAGTGTTATCCAGGACTACATTCTAACCAGAGTGTTATGCATGTGGCTACATTCTAACCAGAGTGTTATCCAGGACTACATTCTAACCAGAGTGTTATCCATGTGGCTACATTCTAACCAGAGTATTATCAAGGACTACATTCTAACCAGAGTGTTATCCATGTGGCTACATTCTAACCAGAGTGTTATCCAGGACTACATTCTAACCAGAGTGCTATCCATGTGGCTACATTCTAACCAGAGTGTTATACATGTGGCTACATTCTAACCAGAGTGTTATCCATGTGGCTACATTCTAACCAGAGTGTTATCCATGTGGCTACATTCTAACCAGAGTGTTATTCCTGTGGCTACATTCTAACCAGAGTGTTATCCAGGACTACATTCTAACCAGAGTGTTATCCATGTGGCTACATTCTAACCAGAGTATTATCAAGGACTACATTCTAACCAGAGTGTTATCCATGTGGCTACATTCTAACCAGAGTATTATCAAGGACTACATTCTAACCAGAGTGTTATCCAGGACTACATTCTAACCAGAGTGTTATCCATGTGGCTACATTCTAACCAGAGTATTATCCATGTGGCTACATTCTAACCAGAGTGTTATCCATGTGGCTACATTCTAACCAGAGTGCTATCCATGTGGCTACATTCTAACCAGAGTGTTATCCATGTGGTTACATTCTAACCAGAGTGTTATCCATGTGGCTACATTCTAACCAGAGTATTATCAAGGACTACATTCTAACCAGAGTGTTATCCATGTGGCTACATTCTAACCAGAGTATTATCAAGGACTACATTCTAACCAGAGTGTTATCCAGGACTACATTCTAACCAGAGTGTTATCCGTGTGGCTACATTCTAACCAGAGTGTTATCCATGTGGCTACATTCTAACCAGAGTGTTATCCATGTGGCTACATTCTAACCAGTGTGTTATCCATGTGGCTACATTCAAACCAGAGTGTTATCCATGTGGCTACATTCTAACCAGAGTGTTATCCATGTGGCTACATTCTAACCAGAGTGTTATCCAGGACTACATTCTAACCAGAGTGTTATCCATGTGGCTACATTCTAACCAGAGTATTATCAAGGACTACATTCTAACCAGAGTGTTATCCATGTGGCTACATTCTAGCCAGAGTGTTATCCAGGACTACATTCTAACCAGAGTGTTATCCATGTGGCTACATTCTAACCAGAGTATTATCAAGGACTACATTCTAACCAGAGTGTTATCCATGTGACTACATTCTAACCAGAGTATTATCAAGGACTACATTCTAATCAGAGTGTTATCCATGTGGCTACATTCTAACCAGAGTATTATCAAGGACTACATTCTAACCAGAGTGTTATCCATGTGGCTACATTCTAACCAGAGTATTATCAAGGACTACATTCTAACCAGAGTGTTATCCAGGACTACATTCTAACCAGAGTGTTATCCATGTGGCTACATTCTAACCAGAGTGTTATCCATGTGGCTACATTCTAGCCAGAGTGTTATCCAGGACTACATTCTAACCAGAGTGTTATCCATGTGGCTACATTCTAACCAGAGTATTATCAAGGACTACATTCTAACCAGAGTGTTATCCATGTGGCTACATTCTAACCAGAGTATTATCAAGGACTACATTCTAACCAGAGTGTTATCCATGTGGCTACATTCTAACCAGAGTATTATCAAGGACTACATTCTAACCAGAGTGTTATCCATGTGGCTACATTCTAACCAGAGTATTATCAAGGACTACATTCTAACCAGAGTGTTATCCAGGACTACATTCTAACCAGAGTGTTATCCATGTGGCTACATTCTAACCAGAGTATTATCCATGTGGCTACATTCTAACCAGAGTGTTATCCATGTGGCTACATTCTAACCAGAGTGCTATCCATGTGGCTACATTCTAACCAGAGTGTTATCCATGTGGCTACATTCTAACCAGAGTGTTATCCAGGACTACATTCTAACCAGAGTGTTATCCATGTGGCTACATTCTAACCAGAGTATTATCAAGGACTACATTCTAACCAGAGTGTTATCCATGTGGCTACATTCTAACCAGAGTGTTATCCAGGACTACATTCTAACCAGAGTGCTATCCATGTGGCTACATTCTAACCAGAGTGTTATACATGTGGCTACATTCTAACCAGAGTGTTATCCATGTGGCTACATTCTAACCAGAGTGTTATCCATGTGGCTACATTCTAACCAGAGTGTTATTCCTGTGGCTACATTCTAACCAGAGTGTTATCCAGGACTACATTCTAACCAGAGTGTTATCCATGTGGCTACATTCTAACCAGAGTATTATCAAGGACTACATTCTAACCAGAGTGTTATCCATGTGGCTACATTCTAACCAGAGTATTATCAAGGACTACATTCTAACCAGAGTGTTATCCATGTGGCTACATTCTAACCAGAGTGTTATCCAGGACTACATTCTAACCAGAGTGCTATCCATGTGGCTACATTCTAACCAGAGTGTTATTCCTGTGGCTACATTCTAACCAGAGTGTTATCCAGGACTACATTCTAACCAGAGTGTTATCCATGTGGCTACATTCTAACCAGAGTATTATCAAGGACTACATTCTAACCAGAGTGTTATCCATGTGGCTACATTCTAACCAGAGTATTATCAAGGACTACATTCTAACCAGAGTGTTATCCAGGACTACATTCTAACCAGAGTGTTATCCATGTGGCTACATTCTAACCAGAGTGTTATCCATGTGGCTACATTCTAGCCAGAGTGTTATCCAGGACTACATTCTAACCAGAGTGTTATCCATGTGGCTACATTCTAACCAGAGTATTATCAAGGACTACATTCTAACCAGAGTGTTATCCATGTGGCTACATTCTAACCAGAGTATTATCAAGGACTACATTCTAACCAGAGTGTTATCCATGTGGCTACATTCTAACCAGAGTATTATCAAGGACTACATTCTAACCAGAGTGTTATCCATGTGGCTACATTCTAACCAGAGTATTATCAAGGACTACATTCTAACCAGAGTGTTATCCAGGACTACATTCTAACCAGAGTGTTATCCATGTGGCTACATTCTAACCAGAGTATTATACATGTGGCTACATTCTAACCAGAGTGTTATCCATGTGGCTACATTCTAACCAGAGTGCTATCCATGTGGCTACATTCTAACCAGAGTGTTATCCATGTGGCTACATTCTAACCAGAGTGTTATCCAGGACTACATTCTAACCAGAGTGTTATCCATGTGGCTACATTCTAACCAGAGTGTTATCCAGGACTACATTCTAACCAGAGTGTTATCCATGTGGCTACATTCTAACCAGAGTATTATCAAGGACTACATTCTAACCAGAGTGTTATCCATGTGGCTACATTCTAACCAGAGTGTTATCCAGGACTACATTCTAACCAGAGTGCTATCCATGTGGCTACATTCTAACCAGAGTGTTATACATGTGGCTACATTCTAACCAGAGTGTTATCCATGTGGCTACATTCTAACCAGAGTGTTATCCATGTGGCTACATTCTAACCAGAGTGTTATTCCTGTGGCTACATTCTAACCAGAGTGTTATCCAGGACTACATTCTAACCAGAGTGTTATCCATGTGGCTACATTCTAACCAGAGTATTATCAAGGACTACATTCTAACCAGAGTGTTATCCATGTGGCTACATTCTAACCAGAGTATTATCAAGGACTACATTCTAACCAGAGTGTTATCCAGGACTACATTCTAACCAGAGTGTTATCCATGTGGCTACATTCTAACCAGAGTATTATCCATGTGGCTACATTCTAACCAGAGTGTTATCCATGTGGCTACATTCTAACCAGAGTGCTATCCATGTGGCTACATTCTAACCAGAGTGTTATCCATGTGGCTACATTCTAACCAGAGTGTTATCCATGTGGCTACATTCTAACCAGAGTATTATCAAGGACTACATTCTAACCAGAGTGTTATCCATGTGGCTACATTCTAACCAGAGTGTTATCCAGGACTACATTCTAACCAGAGTGCTATCCATGTGGCTACATTCTAACCAGAGTGTTATACATGTGGCTACATTCTAACCAGAGTGTTATCCATGTGGCTACATTCTAGCCAGAGTGTTATCCAGGACTACATTCTAACCAGAGTGTTATCCATGTGGCTACATTCTAACCAGAGTATTATCAAGGACTACATTCTAACCAGAGTGTTATCCATGTGGCTACATTCTAACCAGAGTATTATCAAGGACTACATTCTAACCAGAGTGTTATCCATGTGGCTACATTCTAACCAGAGTATTATCAAGGACTACATTCTAACCAGAGTGTTATCCAGGACTACATTCTAACCAGAGTGTTATCCATGTGGCTACATTCTAACCAGAGTATTATACATGTGGCTACATTCTAACCAGAGTGTTATCCATGTGGCTACATTCTAACCAGAGTGCTATCCATGTGGCTACATTCTAACCAGAGTGTTATCCATGTGGCTACATTCTAACCAGAGTGTTATCCAGGACTACATTCTAACCAGAGTGTTATCCATGTGGCTACATTCTAACCAGAGTGTTATCCAGGACTACATTCTAACCAGAGTGTTATCCATGTGGCTACATTCTAACCAGAGTATTATCAAGGACTACATTCTAACCAGAGTGTTATCCATGTGGCTACATTCTAACCAGAGTGTTATCCAGGACTACATTCTAACCAGAGTGCTATCCATGTGGCTACATTCTAACCAGAGTGTTATACATGTGGCTACATTCTAACCAGAGTGTTATCCATGTGGCTACATTCTAACCAGAGTGTTATCCATGTGGCTACATTCTAACCAGAGTGTTATTCCTGTGGCTACATTCTAACCAGAGTGTTATCCAGGACTACATTCTAACCAGAGTGTTATCCATGTGGCTACATTCTAACCAGAGTATTATCAAGGACTACATTCTAACCAGAGTGTTATCCATGTGGCTACATTCTAACCAGAGTATTATCAAGGACTACATTCTAACCAGAGTGTTATCCAGGACTACATTCTAACCAGAGTGTTATCCATGTGGCTACATTCTAACCAGAGTATTATCCATGTGGCTACATTCTAACCAGAGTGTTATCCATGTGGCTACATTCTAACCAGAGTGCTATCCATGTGGCTACATTCTAACCAGAGTGTTATCCATGTGGCTACATTCTAACCAGAGTGTTATCCATGTGGCTACATTCTAACCAGAGTATTATCAAGGACTACATTCTAACCAGAGTGTTATCCATGTGGCTACATTCTAACCAGAGTGTTATCCAGGACTACATTCTAACCAGAGTGCTATCCATGTGGCTACATTCTAACCAGAGTGTTATACATGTGGCTACATTCTAACCAGAGTGTTATCCATGTGGCTACATTCTAGCCAGAGTGTTATCCAGGACTACATTCTAACCAGAGTGTTATCCATGTGGCTACATTCTAACCAGAGTATTATCAATGACTACATTCTAACCAGAGTGTTATCCATGTGGCTACATTCTAACCAGAGTATTATCAAGGACTACATTCTAACCAGAGTGTTATCCATGTGGCTACATTCTAACCAGAGTATTATCAAGGACTACATTCTAACCAGAGTGTTATCCAGGACTACATTCTAACCAGTGTTATCCATGTGGCTACATTCTAACCAGAGTATTATCAAGGACTACATTCTAACCAGAGTGTTATCCATGTGGCTACATTCTAACCAGAGTATTATCAAGGACTACATTCTAACCAGAGTGTTATCCATGTGGCTACATTCTAACCAGAGTATTATCAAGGACTACATTCTAACCAGAGTGTTATCCAGGACTACATTCTAACCAGAGTGTTATCCATGTGGCTACATTCTAACCAGAGTATTATCCATGTGGCTACATTCTAACCAGAGTGTTATCCATGTGGCTACATTCTAACCAGAGTGCTATCCATGTGGCTACATTCTAACCAGAGTGTTATCCATGTGGCTACATTCTAACCAGAGTGTTATCCAGGACTACATTCTAACCATAGTGTTATCCATGTGGCTACATTCTAACCAGAGTGTTATCCAGGACTACATTCTAACCAGAGTGTTATCCATGTGGCTACATTCTAACCAGAGTATTATCAAGGACTACATTCTAACCAGAGTGTTATCCATGTGGCTACATTCTAACCAGAGTGTTATCCAGGACTACATTCTAACCAGAGTGCTATCCATGTGGCTACATTCTAACCAGAGTATTATCAAGGACTACATTCTAACCAGAGTGTTATCCATGTGGCTACATTCTAACCAGAGTATTATCAAGGACTACATTCTAACCAGAGTGTTATCCATGTGGCTACATTCTAACCAGAGTATTATCAAGGACTACATTCTAACCAGAGTGTTATCCATGTGGCTACATTCTAACCAGAGTATTATCAAGGACTACATTCTAACCAGAGTGTTATCCAGGACTACATTCTAACCAGAGTGTTATCCATGTGGCTACATTCTAACCAGAGTATTATCCATGTGGCTACATTCTAACCAGAGTGTTATCCATGTGGCTACATTCTAACCAGAGTGCTATCCATGTGGCTACATTCTAACCAGAGTGTTATCCATGTGGCTACATTCTAACCAGAGTGTTATCCATGTGGCTACATTCTAACCAGAGTGCTATCCATGTGGCTACATTCTAACCAGAGTGCTATCCATGTGGCTACATTCTAACCAGAGTGTTATACATGTGGCTACATTCTAACCAGAGTGTTATCCATGTGGCTACATTCTAACCAGAGTGTTATCCATGTGGCTACATTCTAACCAGAGTGTTATTCCTGTGGCTACATTCTAACCAGAGTGTTATCCAGGACTACATTCTAACCAGAGTGTTATCCATGTGGCTACATTCTAACCAGAGTATTATCCATGTGGCTACATTCTAACCAGAGTGTTATCCATGTGGCTACATTCTAACCAGAGTGCTATCCATGTGGCTACATTCTAACCAGAGTGTTATCCAGGACTACATTCTAACCAGAGTGTTATCCATGTGGCTACATTCTAACCAGAGTATTATCCATGTGGCTACATTCTAACCAGAGTGTTATCCATGTGGCTACATTCTAACCAGAGTGCTATCCATGTGGCTACATTCTAACCAGAGTGTTATCCATGTGGCTACATTCTAACCAGAGTGTTATCCAGGACTACATTCTAACCATAGTGTTATCCATGTGGCTACATTCTAACCAGAGTGTTATCCAGGACTACATTCTAACCAGAGTGTTATCCATGTGGCTACATTCTAACCAGAGTATTATCAAGGACTACATTCTAACCAGAGTGTTATCCATGTGGCTACATTCTAACCAGAGTGTTATCCAGGACTACATTCTAACCAGAGTGCTATCCATGTGGCTACATTCTAACCAGAGTGTTATACATGTGGCTACATTCTAACCAGAGTGTTATCCATGTGGCTACATTCTAACCAGAGTGTTATCCATGTGGCTACATTCTAACCAGAGTGTTATTCCTGTGGCTACATTCTAACCAGAGTGTTATCCAGGACTACATTCTAACCAGAGTGTTATCCATGTGGCTACATTCTAACCAGAGTATTATCAAGGACTACATTCTAACCAGAGTGTTATCCATGTGGCTACATTCTAACCAGAGTATTATCAAGGACTACATTCTAACCAGAGTGTTATCCAGGACTACATTCTAACCAGAGTGTTATCCATGTGGCTACATTCTAACCAGAGTATTATCCATGTGGCTACATTCTAACCAGAGTGTTATCCATGTGGCTACATTCTAACCAGAGTGCTATCCATGTGGCTACATTCTAACCAGAGTGTTATCCATGTGGCTACATTCTAACCAGAGTGTTATCCATGTGGCTACATTCTAACCAGAGTATTATCAAGGACTACATTCTAACCAGAGTGTTATCCATGTGGCTACATTCTAACCAGAGTGTTATCCAGGACTACATTCTAACCAGAGTGCTATCCATGTGGCTACATTCTAACCAGAGTGTTATACATGTGGCTACATTCTAACCAGAGTGTTATCCATGTGGCTACATTCTAACCAGAGTGTTATCCATGTGGCTACATTCTAGCCAGAGTGTTATCCAGGACTACATTCTAACCAGAGTGTTATCCATGTGGCTACATTCTAACCAGAGTATTATCAAGGACTACATTCTAACCAGAGTGTTATCCATGTGGCTACATTCTAACCAGAGTATTATCAAGGACTACATTCTAACCAGAGTGTTATCCATGTGGCTACATTCTAACCAGAGTATTATCAAGGACTACATTCTAACCAGAGTGTTATCCATGTGGCTACATTCTAACCAGAGTATTATCAAGGACTACATTCTAACCAGAGTGTTATCCAGGACTACATTCTAACCAGAGTGTTATCCATGTGGCTACATTCTAACCAGAGTATTATCCATGTGGCTACATTCTAACCAGAGTGTTATCCATGTGGCTACATTCTAACCAGAGTGCTATCCATGTGGCTACATTCTAACCAGAGTGTTATCCATGTGGCTACATTCTAACCAGAGTGTTATCCAGGACTACATTCTAACCAGAGTGTTATCCATGTGGCTACATTCTAACCAGAGTGTTATCCAGGACTACATTCTAACCAGAGTGTTATCCATGTGGCTACATTCTAACCAGAGTATTATCAAGGACTACATTCTAACCAGAGTGTTATCCATGTGGCTACATTCTAACCAGAGTGTTATCCAGGACTACATTCTAACCAGAGTGCTATCCATGTGGCTACATTCTAACCAGAGTGTTATACATGTGGCTACATTCTAACCAGAGTGTTATCCATGTGGCTACATTCTAACCAGAGTGTTATCCATGTGGCTACATTCTAACCAGAGTGTTATTCCTGTGGCTACATTCTAACCAGAGTGTTATCCAGGACTACATTCTAACCAGAGTGTTATCCATGTGGCTACATTCTAACCAGAGTATTATCAAGGACTACATTCTAACCAGAGTGTTATCCATGTGGCTACATTCTAACCAGAGTATTATCAAGGACTACATTCTAACCAGAGTGTTATCCAGGACTACATTCTAACCAGAGTGTTATCCATGTGGCTACATTCTAACCAGAGTATTATCCATGTGGCTACATTCTAACCAGAGTGTTATCCATGTGGCTACATTCTAACCAGAGTGCTATCCATGTGGCTACATTCTAACCAGAGTGTTATCCATGTGGCTACATTCTAACCAGAGTGTTATCCATGTGGCTACATTCTAACCAGAGTATTATCAAGGACTACATTCTAACCAGAGTGTTATCCATGTGGCTACATTCTAACCAGAGTGTTATCCAGGACTACATTCTAACCAGAGTGCTATCCATGTGGCTACATTCTAACCAGAGTGTTATACATGTGGCTACATTCTAACCAGAGTGTTATCCATGTGGCTACATTCTAACCAGAGTGTTATCCATGTGGCTACATTCTAGCCAGAGTGTTATCCAGGACTACATTCTAACCAGAGTGTTATCCATGTGGCTACATTCTAACCAGAGTATTATCAATGACTACATTCTAACCAGAGTGTTATCCATGTGGCTACATTCTAACCAGAGTATTATCAAGGACTACATTCTAACCAGAGTGTTATCCATGTGGCTACATTCTAACCAGAGTATTATCAAGGACTACATTCTAACCAGAGTGTTATCCAGGACTACATTCTAACCAGAGTGTTATCCATGTGGCTACATTCTAACCAGAGTATTATCAAGGACTACATTCTAACCAGAGTGTTATCCATGTGGCTACATTCTAACCAGAGTATTATCAAGGACTACATTCTAACCAGAGTGTTATCCATGTGGCTACATTCTAACCAGAGTATTATCAAGGACTACATTCTAACCAGAGTGTTATCCAGGACTACATTCTAACCAGAGTGTTATCCATGTGGCTACATTCTAACCAGAGTATTATCCATGTGGCTACATTCTAACCAGAGTGTTATCCATGTGGCTACATTCTAACCAGAGTGCTATCCATGTGGCTACATTCTAACCAGAGTGTTATCCATGTGGCTACATTCTAACCAGAGTGTTATCCAGGACTACATTCTAACCAGAGTGTTATCCATGTGGCTACATTCTAACCAGAGTGTTATCCAGGACTACATTCTAACCAGAGTGTTATCCATGTGGCTACATTCTAACCAGAGTATTATCAAGGACTACATTCTAACCAGAGTGTTATCCATGTGGCTACATTCTAACCAGAGTGTTATCCGGACTACATTCTAACCAGAGTGCTATCCATGTGGCTACATTCTAACCAGAGTGTTATACATGTGGCTACATTCTAACCAGAGTGTTATCCATGTGGCTACATTCTAACCAGAGTGTTATCCATGTGGCTACATTCTAACCAGAGTGTTATTCCTGTGGCTACATTCTAACCAGAGTGTTATCCAGGACTACATTCTAACCAGAGTGTTATCCATGTGGCTACATTCTAACCAGAGTATTATCAAGGACTACATTCTAACCAGAGTGTTATCCATGTGGCTACATTCTAACCAGAGTATTATCAAGGACTACATTCTAACCAGAGTGTTATCCAGGACTACATTCTAACCAGAGTGTTATCCATGTGGCTACATTCTAACCAGAGTATTATCCATGTGGCTACATTCTAACCAGAGTGTTATCCATGTGGCTACATTCTAACCAGAGTGCTATCCATGTGGCTACATTCTAACCAGAGTGTTATCCATGTGGCTACATTCTAACCAGAGTGTTATCCATGTGGCTACATTCTAACCAGAGTATTATCAAGGACTACATTCTAACCAGAGTGTTATCCATGTGGCTACATTCTAACCAGAGTGTTATCCAGGACTACATTCTAACCAGAGTGCTATCCATGTGGCTACATTCTAACCAGAGTGTTATACATGTGGCTACATTCTAACCAGAGTGTTATCCATGTGGCTACATTCTAACCAGAGTGTTATCCATGTGGCTACATTCTAGCCAGAGTGTTATCCAGGACTACATTCTAACCAGAGTGTTATCCATGTGGCTACATTCTAACCAGAGTATTATCAAGGACTACATTCTAACCAGAGTGTTATCCATGTGGCTACATTCTAACCAGAGTATTATCAAGGACTACATTCTAACCAGAGTGTTATCCATGTGGCTACATTCTAACCAGAGTATTATCAAGGACTACATTCTAACCAGAGTGTTATCCATGTGGCTACATTCTAACCAGAGTATTATCAAGGACTACATTCTAACCAGAGTGTTATCCAGGACTACATTCTAACCAGAGTGTTATCCATGTGGCTACATTCTAACCAGAGTATTATCCATGTGGCTACATTCTAACCAGAGTGTTATCCATGTGGCTACATTCTAACCAGAGTGCTATCCATGTGGCTACATTCTAACCAGAGTGTTATCCATGTGGCTACATTCTAACCAGAGTGTTATCCAGGACTACATTCTAACCAGAGTGTTATCCATGTGGCTACATTCTAACCAGAGTGTTATCCAGGACTACATTCTAACCAGAGTGTTATCCATGTGGCTACATTCTAACCAGAGTATTATCAAGGACTACATTCTAACCAGAGTGTTATCCATGTGGCTACATTCTAACCAGAGTGTTATCCAGGACTACATTCTAACCAGAGTGCTATCCATGTGGCTACATTCTAACCAGAGTGTTATACATGTGGCTACATTCTAACCAGAGTGTTATCCATGTGGCTACATTCTAACCAGAGTGTTATCCATGTGGCTACATTCTAACCAGAGTGTTATTCCTGTGGCTACATTCTAACCAGAGTGTTATCCAGGACTACATTCTAACCAGAGTGTTATCCATGTGGCTACATTCTAACCAGAGTATTATCAAGGACTACATTCTAACCAGAGTGTTATCCATGTGGCTACATTCTAACCAGAGTATTATCAAGGACTACATTCTAACCAGAGTGTTATCCAGGACTACATTCTAACCAGAGTGTTATCCATGTGGCTACATTCTAACCAGAGTATTATCCATGTGGCTACATTCTAACCAGAGTGTTATCCATGTGGCTACATTCTAACCAGAGTGCTATCCATGTGGCTACATTCTAACCAGAGTGTTATCCATGTGGCTACATTCTAACCAGAGTGTTATCCATGTGGCTACATTCTAACCAGAGTATTATCAAGGACTACATTCTAACCAGAGTGTTATCCATGTGGCTACATTCTAACCAGAGTGTTATCCAGGACTACATTCTAACCAGAGTGCTATCCATGTGGCTACATTCTAACCAGAGTGTTATACATGTGGCTACATTCTAACCAGAGTGTTATCCATGTGGCTACATTCTAACCAGAGTGTTATCCATGTGGCTACATTCTAACCAGAGTGTTATTCCTGTGGCTACATTCTAACCAGAGTGTTATCCAGGACTACTTTCTAACCAGAGTGTTATCGATGTGGCTACATTCTAACCAGAGTATTATCAAGGACTACATTCTAACCAGAGTGTTATCCATGTGGCTACATTCTAACCAGAGTATTATCAAGGACTACATTCTAACCAGAGTGTTATCCAGGACTACATTCTAACCAGAGTGTTATCCATGTGGCTACATTCTAACCAGAGTGTTATCCATGTGGCTACATTCTAACCAGAGTGTTATCCATGTGGCTACATTCTAACCAGAGTGTTATCCATGTGGCTACATTCTAACCAGAGTGTTATCCAGGACTACATTCTAACCAGAGTGTTATCCATGTGGCTACATTCTAACCTCTAGTGTTATCCAGGACTACATTCTAACCAGAGTGTTATCCATGTGGCTACATTCTAACCAAGTTTAGCTATGATTGATCAAACTATGATCTATGAATGTGGCTACATTCTAACCAGAGTGTTATCCACGTGGCTACATTCTAACCAGAGTGCTATCCATGTGGCTACATTCTAACCAGAGTGTTATCCATGTGGCTACATTCTAACCAGAGTGTTATACATGTGGCTACATTCTAACCAGAGTGTTATCCATGTGGCTACATTCTAACCAGAGTGTTATCCATGTGGCTACATTCTAACCAGAGTGCTATCCATGTGGCTACATTCTAACCAGAGTGTTATCAAGGACTACATTCTAACCAGAGTGTTATCCATGTGGCTACATTCTAACCAGAGTGTTATTCCTGTGGCTACATTCTAACCAGAGTGTTATCCAGGACTACATTCTAACCAGAGTGTTATCCATGTGGCTACATTCTAACCAGAGTATTATCAAGGACTACATTCTAACCAGAGTGTTATCCATGTGGCTACATTCTAACCAGAGTATTATCAAGGACTACATTCTAACCAGAGTGTTATCCAGGACTACATTCTAACCAGAGTGTTATCCATGTGGCTACATTCTAACCAGAGTATTATCCATGTGGCTACATTCTAACCAGAGTGTTATCCATGTGGCTACATTCTAACCAGAGTGCTATCCATGTGGCTACATTCTAACCAGAGTGTTATCCATGTGGCTACATTCTAACCTCTAGTGTTATCCAGGACTACATTCTAACCAGAGTGTTATCCATGTGGCTACATTCTAACCAAGTTTAGCTATGATTGATCAAACTATGATCTATGAATGTGGCTACATTCTAACCAGAGTGTTATCCACGTGGCTACATTCTAACCAGAGTGCTATCCATGTGGCTACATTCTAACCAGAGTGTTATCCATGTGGCTACATTCTAACCAGAGTGTTATACATGTGGCTACATTCTAACCAGAGTGTTATCCATGTGGCTACATTCTAACCAGAGTGTTATCCAGGACTACATTCTAACCAGAGTGCTATCCATGTGGCTACATTCTAACCAGAGTGTTATCAAGGACTACATTCTAACCAGAGTGTTATCCATGTGGCTACATTCTAACCAGAGTGTTATTCCTGTGGCTACATTCTAACCAGAGTGTTATCCAGGACTACATTCTAACCAGAGTGTTATCCATGTGGCTACATTCTAACCAGAGTATTATCAAGGACTACATTCTAACCAGAGTGTTATCCATGTGGCTACATTCTAACCAGAGTATTATCAAGGACTACATTCTAACCAGAGTGTTATCCAGGACTACATTCTAACCAGAGTGTTATCCATGTGGCTACATTCTAACCAGAGTATTATCCATGTGGCTACATTCTAACCAGAGTGTTATCCATGTGGCTACATTCTAACCAGAGTGCTATCCATGTGGCTACATTCTAACCAGAGTGTTATCCATGTGGCTACATTCTAACCAGAGTGTTATCCATGTGGCTACATTCTAACCAGAGTATTATCAAGGACTACATTCTAACCAGAGTGTTATCCATGTGGCTACATTCTAACCAGAGTGTTATCCAGGACTACATTCTAACCAGAGTGCTATCCATGTGGCTACATTCTAACCAGAGTGTTATACATGTGGCTACATTCTAACCAGAGTGTTATCCATGTGGCTACATTCTAACCAGAGTGTTATCCATGTGGCTACATTCTAACCAGAGTGTTATTCCTGTGGCTACATTCTAACCAGAGTGTTATCCAGGACTACATTCTAACCAGAGTGTTATCCATGTGGCTACATTCTAACCAGAGTATTATCAAGGACTACATTCTAACCAGAGTGTTATCCATGTGGCTACATTCTAACCAGAGTATTATCAAGGACTACATTCTAACCAGAGTGTTATCCAGGACTACATTCTAACCAGAGTGTTATCCATGTGGCTACATTCTAACCAGAGTGTTATCCATGTGGCTACATTCTAACCAGAGTGTTATCCATGTGGCTACATTCTAACCAGAGTGCTATCCATGTGGCTACATTCTAACCAGAGTGTTATCCATGTGGCTACATTCTAACCAGAGTGTTATCCATGTGGCTACATTCTAACCAGAGTGTTATCCAGGACTACATTCTAACCAGAGTGTTATCCATGTGGCTACATTCTAACCTCTAGTGTTATCCAGGACTACATTCTAACCAGAGTGTTATCCATGTGGCTACATTCTAACCAAGTTTAGCTATGATTGATCAAACTATGATCTATGAATGTGGCTACATTCTAACCAGAGTGTTATCCACGTGGCTACATTCTAACCAGAGTGCTATCCATGTGGCTACATTCTAACCCGAGTGTTATCCATGTGGCTACATTCTAACCAGAGTGTTATCCATGTGGCTACATTCTAACCAGAGTGTTATCCATGTGGCTACATTCTAACCAGAGTGTTATCCATGTGGCTACATTCTAACCAGAGTGCTATCCATGTGGCTACATTCTAACCAGAGTGTTATCAAGGACTACATTCTAACCAGAGTGTTATCCATGTGGCTACATTCTAACCAGAGTGTTATCCATGTGGCTACATTCTAACCAGAGTGTTATCCATGTGGCTACATTCTAACCAGAGTGTTATCCATGTGGCTACATTCTAACCAGAGTCTTATCCACGACTACATTCTAACCAGAGTGTTATCCATGTGGCTACATTCTAACCAGAGTGTTATCCAGGACTACATTCTAACCAGAGTGTTATCCATGTGGCTACATTCTAACCAGAGTGTTATCCATGTGGCTACATTCTAACCAGAGTGTTATCCATGTGGCTACATTCTAACCAGAGTGTTATCAAGGACTACATTCTAACCAGAGTGTTATCCATGTGACTACATTCTAACCAGAGTGTTATCCAGGACTACATTCTAACCAGAGTGTTATCCATATGGCTACATTCTAACCAGAGTGTTATCCAGGACTACATTCTAACCAGAGTGTTATCCATGTGGCTACATTCTAACCAGAGTGTTATCCAGGACTACATTCTAACCAGAGTGTTATCCATGTGACTACATTCTAACCAGAGTGTTATCCATGTGGCTACATTCTAACCAGAGTGTTATCCAGGACTACATTCTAACCAGAGTATTATCCATGTGGCTACATTCTAACCAGAGTGTTATCCATGTGGCTACATTCTAACCAGAGTATTATCCATGTGGCTACATTCTAACCAGAGTGTTATCCAGGACTACATTCTAACCAGATTGTTATCCAGGACTACATTCTAACCAGATTGTTATCCAGGACTACATTCTAACCAGAGTGTTATCCATGTGGCTACATTCTAACCAGAGTGTTATCCATGTGGCTACATTCTAACCAGAGTGTTATCCATGTGGCTACATTCTAACCAGAGTGCTATCCATGTGGCTACATTCTAACCAGAGTGTTATCCATGTGGCTACATTCTAACCAGAGTGTTATCCATGTGGCTACATTCTAACCAGAGTGTTATCCATGTGGCTACATTCTAACCAGAGTGCTATCCATGTGGCTACATTCTAACCAGAGTGTTGTCCATGTGGCTACATTCTAACCAGAGTGTTATCAAGGACTACATTCTAACCAGAGTGTTATCCATGTGGCTACATTCTAACCAGAGTGTTATCCATGTGGCTACATTCTAACCAGAGTGTTATCCATGTGGCTACATTCTAACCAGAGTGTTATCCAGGACTACATTCTAACCAGAGTGTTATCCATGTGGCTACATTCTAACCAGAGTGTTATCCAGGACTACATTCTAACCAGAGTGTTATCCATGTGGCTACATTCTAACCAGAGTGCTATCCATGTGGCTACATTCTAACCAGAGTGTTATCCATGTGGCTACATTCTAACCAGAGTATTATCCATGTGGCTACATTCTAACCAGAGTGTTATCCAGGACTACATTCTAACCAGATTGTTATCCAGGACTACATTCTAACCAGATTGTTATCCAGGACTACATTCTAACCAGAGTGTTATCCATGTGGCTACATTCTAACCAGAGTGTTATCCATGTGGCTACATTCTAACCAGAGTGTTATCCATGTGGCTACATTCTAACCAGAGTGCTATCCATGTGGCTACATTCTAACCAGAGTGTTATCCATGTGGCTACATTCTAACCAGAGTGTTATCCATGTGGCTACATTCTAACCAGAGTGTTATCCATGTGGCTACATTCTAACCAGAGTGCTATCCATGTGGCTACATTCTAACCAGAGTGTTGTCCATGTGGCTACATTCTAACCAGAGTGTTATCAAGGACTACATTCTAACCAGAGTGTTATCCATGTGGCTACATTCTAACCAGAGTGTTATCCATGTGGCTACATTCTAACCAGAGTGTTATCCATGTGGCTACATTCTAACCAGAGTGTTATCCAGGACTACATTCTAACCAGAGTGTTATCCATGTGGCTACATTCTAACCAGAGTGTTATCCAGGACTACATTCTAACCAGAGTGTTATCCATGTGGCTACATTCTAACCAGAGTGTTATCCATGTGGCTACATTCTAACCAGAGTGTTATCAAGGACTACATTCTAACCAGAGTGTTATCCATGTGACTACATTCTAACCAGAGTATTATCCAGGACTACATTCTAACCAGAGTGTTATCCATATGGCTACATTCTAACCAGAGTGTTATCCAGGACTACATTCTAACCAGAGTGTTATCCATGTGGCTACATTCTAACCAGAGTGTTATCCAGGACTACATTCTAACCAGAGTGTTATCCATGTGACTACATTCTAACCAGAGTGTTATCCATGTGGCTACATTCTAACCAGAGTGTTATCCATGTGGCTACATTCTAACCAGAGTATTATCCATGTGGCTACATTCTAACCAGAGTGTTATCCAGGACTAGATTCTAACCAGAGTGTTATCCATGTGGCTACATTCTAACCAGAGTGTTATCCATGTGGCTACATTCTAACCAGAGTATTATCCATGTGGCTACATTCTAACCAGAGTGTTATCCAGGACTACATTCTAACCAGAGTGTTATCCATGTGGCTACATTCTAACCAGAGTGTTATCCAGGACTACATTCTAACCAGAGTGTTATCCAGGACTACATTCTAACCAGAGTGTTATCCATGTGGCTACATTCTAACCAGAGTGTTATCCATGTGGCTACATTCTAACCAGAGTGTTATCCATGTGGCTACATTCTAACCAGAGTGTTATCCATGTGGCTACATTCTAACCAGAGTGTTATCCATGTGGCTACATTCTAACCAGAGTGTTATCCATGTGGCTACATTCTAACCAGAGTGTTATCCAGGACTACATTCTAACCAGAGTGTTATCCATGTGGCTACATTCTAACCAGAGTGTTATCCATGTGGCTACATTCTAACCAGAGTGTTATCAAGGACTACATTCTAACCAGAGTGTTATCCATGTGGCTACATTCTAACCAGAGTGTTATCCATGTGGCTACATTCTAACCAGAGTATTATCAAGGACTACATTCTAACCAGAGTGTTATCCATGTGGCTACATTCTAACCAGAGTATTATCCAGGACTACATTCTAACCAGAGTGTTATCCATGTGGCTACATTCTAACCAGAGTGTTATCCATGTGGCTACATTCTAACCAGAGTGTTATCCATGTGGCTACATTCTAACCAGAGTGTTATCCATGTGGCTACATTCTAACCAGAGTGTTATCCATGTGGCTACATTCTAACCAGAGTGTTATCCACGACTACATTCTAACCAGAGTGTTATCCATGTGGCTACATTCTAACCAGAGTGTTATCCATGTGGCTACATTCTAACCAGAGTGTTATCCATGTGGCTACATTCTAACCAGAGTGTTATCCATGTGGCTACATTCTAACCAGAGTGTTATCCACGACTACATTCTAACCAGAGTGTTATCCATGTGGCTACATTCTAACCAGAGTGTTATCCAGGACTACATTCTAACCAGAGTGTTATCCATGTGGCTACATTCTAACCAGAGTGTTATCCATGTGGCTACATTCTAACCAGAGTGTTATCCATGTGGCTACATTCTAACCAGAGTGTTATCAAGAACTACATTCTAACCAGAGTGTTATCCATGTGACTACATTCTAACCAGAGTGTTATCCAGGACTACATTCTAACCAGAGTGTTATCCATATGGCTACATTCTAACCAGAGTGTTATCCAGGACTACATTCTAACCAGAGTGTTATCCATGTGGCTACATTCTAACCAGAGTGTTATCCAGGACTACATTCTAACCAGAATGTTATCCAGGACTACATTCTAACCAGAGTGTTATCCATGTGACTACATTCTAACCAGAGTGTTATCCATGTGGCTACATTCTAACCAGAGTGTTATCCATGTGGCTACATTCTAACCAGAGTATTATCCATGTGGCTACATTCTAACCAGAGTGTTATCCAGGACTACATTCTAACCAGAGTGTTATCCATGTGGCTACATTCTAACCAGAGTGTTATCCATGTGGCTACATTCTAACCAGAGTATTATCCATGTGGCTACATTCTAACCAGACTGTTATCCAGGACTACATTCTAACCAGAGTGTTATCCATGTGGCTACATTCTAACCAGAGTGTTATCCATGTTGCTACATTCTAACCAGAGTGTTATCCAGGACTACATTCTAACCAGAGTGTTATCCAGGACTACATTCTAACCAGAGTATTATCCATGTGGCTACATTCTAACCAGAGTGTTATCCATGTGGCTACATTCTAACCAGAGTGTTATCAAGGACTACATTCTAACCAGAGTGTTATCCATGTGGCTACATTCTAACCAGAGTGTTATCCAGGACTACATTCTAACCAGAGTGTTATTCAGGACTACATTCTAACCAGAGTGTTATCCATGTGGCTACATTCTAACCAGAGTGTTATCCATGTGGCTACATTCTAACCAGAGTGTTATCAAGGACTACATTCTAACCAGAGTGTTATCCATGTGGCTACATTCTAACCAGAATGTTATCCATGTGGCTACATTCTAACCAGAGTATTATCCAGGACTACATTCTAACCAGAGTGTTATCCATGTGGCTACATTCTAACCAGAGTGTTATCCAGGACTACATTCTAACCAGAATGTTATCCAGGACTACATTCTAACCAGAGTGTTATCCATGTGACTACATTCTAACCAGAGTGTTATCCATGTGGCTACATTCTAACCAGAGTGTTATCCATGTGGCTACATTCTAACCAGAGTATTATCCATGTGGCTACATTCTAACCAGAGTGTTATCCAGGACTACATTCTAACCAGAGTGTTATCCATGTGGCTACATTCTAA
Organism: Notolepis coatsorum; assembly: GCF_963971535.1. Lineage (NCBI taxonomy): Eukaryota > Metazoa > Chordata > Actinopteri > Aulopiformes > Paralepididae > Notolepis > Notolepis coatsorum. The sequence continues at coordinate 14,069 of NW_028169383.1, read as the reverse complement.
CCAGAGTGTTATCCATGTGGCTACATTCTAACCAGAGTATTATCCATGTGGCTACATTCTAACCAGAGTGTTATCCAGGACTACATTCTAACCAGAGTGTTATCCATGTGGCTACATTCTAACCAGAGTGTTATCCATGTTGCTACATTCTAACCAGAGTGTTATCCAGGACTACATTCTAACCAGAGTGTTATCCAGGACTACATTCTAACCAGAGTATTATCCATGTGGCTACATTCTAACCAGAGTGTTATCCATGTGGCTACATTCTAACCAGAGTGTTATCAAGGACTACATTCTAACCAGAGTGTTATCCATGTGGCTACATTCTAACCAGAGTGTTATCCAGGACTACATTCTAACCAGAGTGTTATCCAGGACTACATTCTAACCAGAGTGTTATCCATGTGGCTACATTCTAACCAGAGTGTTATCCATGTGGCTACATTCTAACCAGAGTGTTATCAAGGACTACATTCTAACCAGAGTGTTATCCATGTGGCTACATTCTAACCAGAATGTTATCCATGTGGCTACATTCTAACCAGAGTATTATCCAGGACTACATTCTAACCAGAGTGTTATCCATGTGGCTACATTCTAACCAGAGTGTTATCCATGTGGCTACATTCTAACCAGAGTGCTATCCATGTGGCTACATTCTAACCAGAGTGTTATCCATGTGGCTACATTCTAACCAGAGTGTTATCCATGTGGCTACATTCTAACCAGAGTGTTATCCATGTGGCTACATTCTAACCAGAGTGTTATCCAGGACTACATTCTAACCAGAGTGTTATCCAGGACTACATTCTAACCAGAGTGTTATCCATGTGGCTACATTCTAACCAGAGTGTTATCCATGTGGCTACATTCTAACCAGAGTGTTATCCATGTGGCTACATTCTAACCAGAGTGTTATCCATGTGGCTACATTCTAATCAGAGTGTTATCCATGTGGCTACATTCTAACCAGAGTGTTATCCATGTGGCTACATTCTAACCAGAGTGTTATCCAGGACTACATTCTAACCAGAGTGTTATCCATGTGGCTACATTCTAACCAGAGTGTTATCCATGTGGCTACATTCTAACCAGAGTATTATCCAGGACTACATTCTAACCAGAGTGTTATCCATGTGGCTACATTCTAACCAGAGTGTTATCCATGTGGCTACATTCTAACCAGAGTGCTATCCATGTGGCTACATTCTAACCAGAGTGTTATCCATGTGGCTACATTCTAACCAGAGTGTTATCCATGTGGCTACATTCTAACCAGAGTGTTATCCATGTGGCTACATTCTAACCAGAGTGTTATCCAGGACTACATTCTAACCAGAGCATTATCCATATGGCTACATTCTAACCGGAGTGTTATCCAGGACTACATTCTAACCAGAGTGTTATCCATGTGGCTACATTCTAACCAGAGTGTTATCCAGGACTACATTCTAACCAGAGTGTTATCCATGTGGCTACATTCTAACCAGAGTGTTATCCAGGACTACATTCTAACCAGAGTGTTATCCATGTGGCTACATTCTAACCAGAGTGTTATCCACGACTACATTCTAACCAGAGTGTTATCCATGTGGCTACATTCTAACCAGAGTGTTCTCCAGGACTACATTCTAACCAGAGTGCTATCCATGTGGCTACATTCTAACCAGAGTGTTATCCATGTGGCTACATTCTAACCAGAGTGTTATCCATGTGGCTACATTCTAACCAGAGTGTTATCCATGTGGCTACATTCTAACCAGAGTGTTATCCAGGACTACATTCTAACCAGAGTGTTATCCAGGACTACATTCTAACCAGAGTGTTATCCATGTGGCTACATTCTAACCAGAGTGTTATCCATGTGGCTACATTCTAACCAGAGTGTTATCCATGTGGCTACATTCTAACCAGAGTGTTATCCATGTGGCTACATTCTAATCAGAGTGTTATCCATGTGGCTACATTCTAACCAGAGTGTTATCCATGTGGCTACATTCTAACCAGAGTGTTATCCAGGACTACATTCTAACCAGAGTGTTATCCATGTGGCTACATTCTAACCAGAGTGTTATCCATGTGGCTACATTCTAACCAGAGTATTATCCAGGACTACATTCTAACCAGAGTGTTATCCATGTGGCTACATTCTAACCAGAGTGTTATCCATGTGGCTACATTCTAACCAGAGTGCTATCCATGTGGCTACATTCTAACCAGAGTGTTATCCATGTGGCTACATTCTAACCAGAGTGTTATCCATGTGGCTACATTCTAACCAGAGTGTTATCCATGTGGCTACATTCTAACCAGAGTGTTATCCAGGACTACATTCTAACCAGAGCATTATCCATATGGCTACATTCTAACCGGAGTGTTATCCAGGACTACATTCTAACCAGAGTGTTATCCATGTGGCTACATTCTAACCAGAGTGTTATCCAGGACTACATTCTAACCAGAGTGTTATCCATGTGGCTACATTCTAACCAGAGTGTTATCCAGGACTACATTCTAACCAGAGTGTTATCCATGTGGCTACATTCTAACCAGAGTGTTATCCATGTGGCTACATTCTAACCAGAGTATTATCCATGTGGCTACATTCTAACCAGAGTGTTATCCAGGACTACATTCTAACCAGAGTGTTATCCATGTGGCTACATTCTAACCAGAGTGTTATCCATGTTGCTACATTCTAACCAGAGTGTTATCCAGGACTACATTCTAACCAGAGTGTTATCCAGGACTACATTCTAACCAGAGTATTATCCATGTGGCTACATTCTAACCAGAGTGTTATCCATGTGGCTACATTCTAACCAGAGTGTTATCAAGGACTACATTCTAACCAGAGTGTTATCCATGTGGCTACATTCTAACCAGAGTGTTATCCAGGACTACATTCTAACCAGAGTGTTATCCAGGACTACATTCTAACCAGAGTGTTATCCATGTGGCTACATTCTAACCAGAGTGTTATCCATGTGGCTACATTCTAACCAGAGTGTTATCCAGGACTACATTCTAACCAGAGTGTTATCCAGGACTACATTCTAACCAGAGTGTTATCAAGGACTACATTCTAACCAGAGTGTTATCCATGTGGCTACATTCTAACCAGAATGTTATCCATGTGGCTACATTCTAACCAGAGTATTATCAAGGACTACATTCTAACCAGAGTGTTATCCATGTGGCTACATTCTAACCAGAGTATTATCCAGGACTACATTCTAACCAGAGTGTTATCCATGTGGCTACATTCTAACCAGAGTGTTATCCATGTGGCTACATTCTAACCAGAGTGCTATCCATGTGGCTACATTCTAACCAGAGTGTTATCCATGTGGCTACATTCTAACCAGAGTGTTATCCATGTGGCTACATTCTAACCAGAGTGTTATCCATGTGGCTACATTCTAACCAGAGTGTTATCCAGGACTACATTCTAACCAGAGTGTTATCCAGGACTACATTCTAACCAGAGTGTTATCCATGTGGCTACATTCTAACCAGAGTGTTATCCATGTGGCTACATTCTAACCAGAGTGTTATCCAGGACTACATTCTAACCAGAGTGTTATCCATGTGGCTACATTCTAACCAGAGTGTTATCCATGTGGCTACATTCTAACCAGAGTATTATCCATGTGGCTACATTCTAACCAGAGTGTTATCCAGGACTACATTCTAACCAGAGTGTTATCCATGTGGCTACATTCTAACCAGAGTGTTATCCATGTTGCTACATTCTAACCAGAGTGTTATCCAGGACTACATTCTAACCAGAGTGTTATCCAGGACTACATTCTAACCAGAGTATTATCCATGTGGCTACATTCTAACCAGAGTGTTATCCATGTGGCTACATTCTAACCAGAGTGTTATCAAGGACTACATTCTAACCAGAGTGTTATCCATGTGGCTACATTCTAACCAGAGTGTTATCCAGGACTACATTCTAACCAGAGTGTTATCCAGGACTACATTCTAACCAGAGTGTTATCCATGTGGCTACATTCTAACCAGAGTGTTATCCATGTGGCTACATTCTAACCAGAGTGTTATCCAGGACTACATTCTAACCAGAGTGTTATCCAGGACTACATTCTAACCAGAGTGTTATCAAGGACTACATTCTAACCAGAGTGTTATCCATGTGGCTACATTCTAACCAGAATGTTATCCATGTGGCTACATTCTAACCAGAGTATTATCAAGGACTACATTCTAACCAGAGTGTTATCCATGTGGCTACATTCTAACCAGAGTATTATCCAGGACTACATTCTAACCAGAGTGTTATCCATGTGGCTACATTCTAACCAGAGTGTTATCCATGTGGCTACATTCTAACCAGAGTGCTATCCATGTGGCTACATTCTAACCAGAGTGTTATCCATGTGGCTACATTCTAACCAGAGTGTTATCCATGTGGCTACATTCTAACCAGAGTGTTATCCATGTGGCTACATTCTAACCAGAGTGTTATCCAGGACTACATTCTAACCAGAGTGTTATCCAGGACTACATTCTAACCAGAGTGTTATCCATGTGGCTACATTCTAACCAGAGTGTTATCCATGTGGCTACATTCTAACCAGAGTGTTATCCATGTGGCTACATTCTAACCAGAGTGTTATCCATGTGGCTACATTCTAATCAGAGTGTTATCCATGTGGCTACATTCTAACCAGAGTGTTATCCATGTGGCTACATTCTAACCAGAGTGTTATCCAGGACTACATTCTAACCAGAGTGTTATCCATGTGGCTACATTCTAACCAGAGTGTTATCCATGTGGCTACATTCTAACCAGAGTATTATCCAGGACTACATTCTAACCAGAGTGTTATCCATGTGGCTACATTCTAACCAGAGTGTTATCCATGTGGCTACATTCTAACCAGAGTGCTATCCATGTGGCTACATTCTAACCAGAGTGTTATCCATGTATCTACATTCTAACCAGAGTGTTATCCATGTGGCTACATTCTAACCAGAGTGTTATCCATGTGGCTACATTCTAACCAGAGTGTTATCCAGGACTACATTCTAACCAGAGCATTATCCATATGGCTACATTCTAACCGGAGTGTTATCCAGGACTACATTCTAACCAGAGTGTTATCCATGTGGCTACATTCTAACCAGAGTGTTATCCAGGACTACATTCTAACCAGAGTGTTATCCATGTGGCTACATTCTAACCAGAGTGTTATCCAGGACTACATTCTAACCAGAGTGTTATCCATGTGGCTACATTCTAACCAGAGTGTTATCCACGACTACATTCTAACCAGAGTGTTATCCATGTGGCTACATTCTAACCAGAGTGTTCTCCAGGACTACATTCTAACCAGAGTGCTATCCATGTGGCTACATTCTAACCAGAGTGTTATCCATGTGGCTACATTCTAACCAGAGTGCTATCCATGTGGCTACATTCTAACCAGAGTGTTATCCATGTGGCTACATTCTAACCAGAGTGTTATCCATGTGGCTACATTCTAACCAGAGTGTTATCCATGTGGCTACATTCTAACCAGAGTGTTATCCAGGACTACATTCTAACCAGAGTGTTATCCAGGACTACATTCTAACCAGAGTGTTATCCATGTGGCTACATTCTAACCAGAGTGTTATCCATGTGGCTACATTCTAACCAGAGTGTTATCCATGTGGCTACATTCTAACCAGAGTGTTATCCATGTGGCTACATTCTAATCAGAGTGTTATCCATGTGGCTACATTCTAACCAGAGTGTTATCCATGTGGCTACATTCTAACCAGAGTGTTATCCAGGACTACATTCTAACCAGAGTGTTATCCATGTGGCTACATTCTAACCAGAGTGTTATCCATGTGGCTACATTCTAACCAGAGTATTATCCAGGACTACATTCTAACCAGAGTGTTATCCATGTGGCTACATTCTAACCAGAGTGTTATCCATGTGGCTACATTCTAACCAGAGTGCTATCCATGTGGCTACATTCTAACCAGAGTGTTATCCAGGACTACATTCTAACCAGAGTGTTATCCATGTGGCTACATTCTAACCAGAGTGTTATCCATGTGGCTACATTCTAACCAGAGTGTTATCCATGTGGCTACATTCTAACCAGAGTGTTATCCATGTGGCTACATTCTAATCAGAGTGTTATCCATGTGGCTACATTCTAACCAGAGTGTTATCCATGTGGCTACATTCTAACCAGAGTGTTATCCAGGACTACATTCTAACCAGAGTGTTATCCATGTGGCTACATTCTAACCAGAGTGTTATCCATGTGGCTACATTCTAACCAGAGTATTATCCAGGACTACATTCTAACCAGAGTGTTATCCATGTGGCTACATTCTAACCAGAGTGTTATCCATGTGGCTACATTCTAACCAGAGTGCTATCCATGTGGCTACATTCTAACCAGAGTGTTATCCATGTGGCTACATTCTAACCAGAGTGTTATCCATGTGGCTACATTCTAACCAGAGTGTTATCCATGTGGCTACATTCTAACCAGAGTGTTATCCAGGACTACATTCTAACCAGAGCATTATCCATATGGCTACATTCTAACCGGAGTGTTATCCAGGACTACATTCTAACCAGAGTGTTATCCATGTGGCTACATTCTAACCAGAGTGTTATCCAGGACTACATTCTAACCAGAGTGTTATCCATGTGGCTACATTCTAACCAGAGTGTTATCCAGGACTACATTCTAACCAGAGTGTTATCCATGTGGCTACATTCTAACCAGAGTGTTATCCACGACTACATTCTAACCAGAGTGTTATCCATGTGGCTACATTCTAACCAGAGTGTTCTCCAGGACTACATTCTAACCAGAGTGTTATCCATGTGGCTACATTCTAACCAGAGTGTTATCCATGTGGCTACATTCTAACCAGAGTGTTATCCATGTGGCTACATTCTAACCAGAGTGTTATCAAGGACTACATTCTAACCAGAGTGTTATCCATGTGACTACATTCTAACCACAGTGTTATCCAGGACTACATTCTAACCAGAGTGTTATCCATATGGCGACATTCTAACCAGAGTGTTATCCAGGACTACATTCTAACCAGAGTATTATCCATGTGGCTACATTCTAACCAGAGTGTTATCCATGTGGCTACATTCTAACCAGAGTATTATCCATGTGGCTACATTCTAACCAGAGTGTTATCCAGGACTACATTCTAACCAGAATGTTATCCAGGACTACATTCTAACCAGAGTGTTATCCATGTGACTACATTCTAACCAGAGTGTTATCCATGTGGCTACATTCTAACCAGAGTGTTATCCATGTGGCTACATTCTAACCAGAGTATTATCCATGTGGCTACATTCTAACCAGAGTGTTATCCAGGACTACATTCTAACCAGAGTGTTATCCATGTGGCTACATTCTAACCAGAGTGTTATCCATGTGGCTACATTCTAACCAGAGTATTATCCATGTGGCTACATTCTAACCAGAGTGTTATCCAGGACTACATTCTAACCAGAGTGTTATCCATGTGGCTACATTCTAACCAGAGTGTTATCCATGTTGCTACATTCTAACCAGAGTGTTATCCAGGACTACATTCTAACCAGAGTGTTATCCAGGACTACATTCTAACCAGAGTGTTATCCATGTGGCTACATTCTAACCAGAGTGTTATCCATGTGGCTACATTCTAACCAGAGTGTTATCAAGGACTACATTCTAACCAGAGTGTTATCCATGTGGCTACATTCTAACCAGAGTGTTATCCATGTGGCTACATTCTAACCAGAGTGTTATCCAGGACTACATTCTAACCAGAGTGTTATCCAGGACTACATTCTAACCAGAGTGTTATCCATGTGGCTACATTCTAACCAGAGTGTTATCCATGTGGCTACATTCTAACCAGAGTGTTATCAAGGACTACATTCTAACCAGAGTGTTATCCATGTGGCTACATTCTAACCAGAGTGTTATCCATGTGGCTACATTCTAACCAGAGTATTATCAAGGACTACATTCTAACCAGAGTGTTATCCATGTGGCTACATTCTAACCAGAGTATTATCCAGGACTACATTCTAACCAGAGTGTTATCCATGTGGCTACATTCTAACCAGAGTGTTATCCATGTGGCTACATTCTAACCAGAGTGCTATCCATGTGGCTACATTCTAACCAGAGTGTTATCCATGTGGCTACATTCTAACCAGAGTGTTATCCATGTGGCTACATTCTAACCAGAGTGTTATCCATGTGGCTACATTCTAACCAGAGTGTTATCCAGGACTACATTCTAACCAGAGCATTATCCATATGGCTACATTCTAACCGGAGTGTTATCCAGGACTACATTCTAACCAGAGTGTTATCCATGTGGCTACATTCTAACCAGAGTGTTATCCAGGACTACATTCTAACCAGAGTGTTATCCATGTGGCTACATTCTAACCAGAGTGTTATCCAGGACTACATTCTAACCAGAGTGTTATCCATGTGGCTACATTCTAACCAGAGTGTTATCCACGACTACATTCTAACCAGAGTGTTATCCATGTGGCTACATTCTAACCAGAGTGTTCTCCAGGACTACATTCTAACCAGAGTGTTATCCAGGACTACATTCTAACCAGAGTGTTATCCATGTGGCTACATTCTAACCAGAGTGTTATCCATGTTGCTACATTCTAACCAGAGTGTTATCCAGGACTACATTCTAACCAGAGTGTTATCCAGGACTACATTCTAACCAGAGTGTTATCCATGTGGCTACATTCTAACCAGAGTGTTATCCATGTGGCTACATTCTAACCAGAGTGTTATCAAGGACTACATTCTAACCAGAGTGTTATCCATGTGGCTACATTCTAACCAGAGTGTTATCCATGTGGCTACATTCTAACCAGAGTGTTATCCAGGACTACATTCTAACCAGAGTGTTATCCAGGACTACATTCTAACCAGAGTGTTATCCATGTGGCTACATTCTAACCAGAGTGTTATCCATGTGGCTACATTCTAACCAGAGTGTTATCAAGGACTACATTCTAACCAGAGTGTTATCCATGTGGCTACATTCTAACCAGAGTGTTATCCATGTGGCTACATTCTAACCAGAGTATTATCAAGGACTACATTCTAACCAGAGTGTTATCCATGTGGCTACATTCTAACCAGAGTATTATCCAGGACTACATTCTAACCAGAGTGTTATCCATGTGGCTACATTCTAACCAGAGTGTTATCCATGTGGCTACATTCTAACCAGAGTGCTATCCATGTGGCTACATTCTAACCAGAGTGTTATCCATGTGGCTACATTCTAACCAGAGTGTTATCCATGTGGCTACATTCTAACCAGAGTGTTATCCATGTGGCTACATTCTAACCAGAGTGTTATCCAGGACTACATTCTAACCAGAGCATTATCCATATGGCTACATTCTAACCGGAGTGTTATCCAGGACTACATTCTAACCAGAGTGTTATCCATGTGGCTACATTCTAACCAGAGTGTTATCCAGGACTACATTCTAACCAGAGTGTTATCCATGTGGCTACATTCTAACCAGAGTGTTATCCAGGACTACATTCTAACCAGAGTGTTATCCATGTGGCTACATTCTAACCAGAGTGTTATCCACGACTACATTGTAACCAGAGTGTTATCCATGTGGCTACATTCTAACCAGAGTGTTCTCCAGGACTACATTCTAACCAGAGTGCTATCCATGTGGCTACATTCTAACCAGAGTGTTATCCATGTGGCTACATTCTAACCAGAGTGTTATCCATGTGGCTACATTCTAACCAGAGTGTTATCCATGTGGCTACATTCTAACCAGAGTGTTATCCAGGACTACATTCTAACCAGAGTGTTATCCAGGACTACATTCTAACCAGAGTGTTATCCATGTGGCTACATTCTAACCAGAGTGTTATCCATGTGGCTACATTCTAACCAGAGTGTTATCCATGTGGCTACATTCTAACCAGAGTGTTATCCATGTGGCTACATTCTAATCAGAGTGTTATCCATGTGGCTACATTCTAACCAGAGTGTTATCCATGTGGCTACATTCTAACCAGAGTGTTATCCAGGACTACATTCTAACCAGAGTGTTATCCATGTGGCTACATTCTAACCAGAGTGTTATCCATGTGGCTACATTCTAACCAGAGTATTATCCAGGACTACATTCTAACCAGAGTGTTATCCATGTGGCTACATTCTAACCAGAGTGTTATCCATGTGGCTACATTCTAACCAGAGTGCTATCCATGTGGCTACATTCTAACCAGAGTGTTATCCATGTGGCTACATTCTAACCAGAGTGTTATCCATGTGGCTACATTCTAACCAGAGTGTTATCCATGTGGCTACATTCTAACCAGAGTGTTATCCAGGACTACATTCTAACCAGAGCATTATCCATATGGCTACATTCTAACCGGAGTGTTATCCAGGACTACATTCTAACCAGAGTGTTATCCATGTGGCTACATTCTAACCAGAGTGTTATCCAGGACTACATTCTAACCAGAGTGTTATCCATGTGGCTACATTCTAACCAGAGTGTTATCCAGGACTACATTCTAACCAGAGTGTTATCCATGTGGCTACATTCTAACCAGAGTGTTATCCACGACTACATTCTAACCAGAGTGTTATCCATGTGGCTACATTCTAACCAGAGTGTTCTCCAGGACTACATTCTAACCAGAGTGTTATCCATGTGGCTACATTCTAACCAGAGTGTTATCCATGTGGCTACATTCTAACCAGAGTGTTATCCATGTGGCTACATTCTAACCAGAGTGTTATCAAGGCCTACATTCTAACCAGAGTGTTATCCATGTGACTACATTCTAACCACAGTGTTATCCAGGACTACATTCTAACCAGAGTGTTATCCATATGGCGACATTCTAACCAGAGTGTTATCCAGGACTACATTCTAACCAGAGTGTTATCCATGTGGCTACATTCTAACCAGAGTGTTATCCAGGACTACATTCTAACCAGAGTGTTATCCATGTGACTACATTCTAACCAGAGTGTTATCCATGTGGCTACATTCTAACCAGAGTGTTATCCAGGACTACATTCTAACCAGAGTATTATCCATGTGGCTACATTCTAACCAGAGTGTTATCCATGTGGCTACATTCTAACCAGAGTATTATCCATGTGGCTACATTCTAACCAGAGTGTTATCCAGGACTACATTCTAACCAGAATGTTATCCAGGACTACATTCTAACCAGAGTGTTATCCATGTGACTACATTCTAACCAGAGTGTTATCCATGTGACTACATTCTAACCAGAGTGTTATCCATGTGGCTACATTCTAACCAGAGTATTATCCATGTGGCTACATTCTAACCAGAGTGTTATCCAGGACTACATTCTAACCAGAGTGTTATCCAGGACTACATTCTAACCAGAGTGTTATCCATGTGGCTACATTCTAACCAGAGTGTTATCCATGTGGCTACATTCTAACCAGAGTGTTATCAAGGACTACATTCTAACCAGAGTGTTATCCATGTGGCTACATTCTAACCAGAGTGTTATCCATGTGGCTACATTCTAACCAGAGTGTTATCCAGGACTACATTCTAACCAGAGTGTTATCCAGGACTACATTCTAACCAGAGTGTTATCCATGTGGCTACATTCTAACCAGAGTGTTATCCATGTGGCTACATTCTAACCAGAGTGTTATCAAGGACTACATTCTAACCAGAGTGTTATCCATGTGGCTACATTCTAACCAGAGTGTTATCCATGTGGCTACATTCTAACCAGAGTATTATCAAGGACTACATTCTAACCAGAGTGTTATCCATGTGGCTACATTCTAACCAGAGTATTATCCAGGACTACATTCTAACCAGAGTGTTATCCATGTGGCTACATTCTAACCAGAGTGTTATCCATGTGGCTACATTCTAACCAGAGTGCTATCCATGTGGCTACATTCTAACCAGAGTGTTATCCATGTGGCTACATTCTAACCAGAGTGTTATCCATGTGGCTACATTCTAACCAGAGTGTTATCCATGTGACTACATTCTAACCAGAGTGTTATCCAGGACTACATTCTAACCAGAGTGCTATCCATGTGGCTACATTCTAACCAGAGTGTTATCCATGTGGCTACATTCTAACCAGAGTGTTATCCATGTGGCTACATTCTAACCAGAGTGTTATCCATGTGGCTACATTCTAACCAGAGTGTTATCCATGTGGCTACACACAATATTTCTGACACTGTGAATACATTCCCTGAGGTCCATAGATGTACCTAGATACCAAGAATATGCTAATAGCCCTTGTAGAAGTGGAGCAATATTCCATTTACCTAGGTATATATTTTATGCAGATTTTCACATCGTGTGGAACAGGTTAACCAAGCTATCAACAACCTCATTATAGGCAATTCGATTGGGACCACAAGTTTAGCTATGATTGATCAAACTATGATTGATCCACAAGCAAACTTTTAACACTTAGTAAAACCACGCCATCGGGAGACCGCGTCTAAGTGACCCGACAGGCTTGTTCCTCTTCATCGATTCCACCAGGGGGTACTTATATATATAAAAAAATATATATATATATATCAAGTGGCTTCTAGTAGATGAGCGACAGGGGTATTACGCAAGCCGAAATTCTGTGGGGGCACATAGGCCAACGTGATCAATAATGAATTTCAGTCTGAATTCAACCTATTTATAGCTCTGGCTCAACTTCGCTGCTTCTAAACCTCAAAGAAGAGGAAACATTTACGGTTTGTCTGGAGGAGGAAAATTATCCTTCTCTCCCTTTCAGTTTTCAGTTTTCAGTCAATTTATTTTTTGTGCTGTCGTGCTGTCTGCCACTTTACCCCTTAATCAGCTTATCTCTCTCTCTCTCTCCCTCTCCCCTTCTCTCTCTCTCTCTCCCTCTCCCCTTCTCTCTCTCTCTCTCTCCCTCTCTCTCCCTCTCCGCTTCTCTCTCTTTCTCCCTCTCCCCTTCTCTCTCTCTCCCTCTCTCTCTCTCCTCTCCCTTTCTCTTCTTTCCAACCGTGCATATGTTCCTTTGCATAAATTCACATTAAAAGAATGCTAATGAATGTCGAGAAGATAGATAATAAAGCCACAGATGAAAGGAATCTGCCGACATGGTAACAGCTGTATTTTAGTACAGATGACACTGTGATGACATCACATAGCAGTCGCTGCTCCATAGGAATCAACATGAGTACAGATGACACTGTGATGACATCACATAGCAGTCGCTGCTCCATAGGAAGCAGCATGGGTATAGATGACACTGTGATGACATCACATAGCAGTCGCTGCTCCATAGGAAGCAGCATGAGTAGAGATGAGACTGTGATGACATCACATAGCAGTCGCTGCTCCATAGGAAGCAGCATGAGTATAGATGACACTGTGATGACATCACATTGATTGATTGAAAACTTTATTAACAGATTGCAGAATGGGTACAGTACAGTACAGCTCAATACATACAATTGTTAAGGGGATGCAGACCAGAGAAAGGAGGGGTGGGTGGGGGACACTGTACAACTGTACAAACAACACTGTACATTGGATTATTGACAAGACCATACTTGGTAATTTACTGTACATTGGAGGGGGTTGTGTTCATATACAGGGGCCAGTTTCGAGTTGCAGTCTCCCTTAGGTGTTTTTTGAGAGTGTTTTTGAAAGTGGGTAGTGATTCACATTCCTTTACAGCTTTGGGTAGAATGAATGAATGAATGAAAACTTTATTAACAGATTGCAGAATGGTACAGTGCAGTACAGCTCAATACATACAATTGTTAAGGGGATGCAGACCAGAGAAAGACTTTCGTCTTGTTTCCACCAGGGTCCCCCATTTCCAATTCATCGTAACATATATGACATACATGACATACAGATAGACAGTACTGCTACATCTATACATTTATGACATACCAGATTTGCAATTACAGTACTGTATTTGTGATACAAAAAGAGTCCAGAAAGAAAAGAGTATATACATTAGGCGTAGAAA